>NW_014333290.1:582640-602566 GCF_000341935.2 Cephus cinctus | reverse complement strand
TTTTTTTTTTTTTTTTTTTTTTTTTAAATCTTGACATTCCTAAACCATCTTGGTAATCGAGAGATGTACAAGGGGAAACAAATCGTAGCCGTTGTCGCAACGCATGGGATACGTTTCTGTCGCACAGATTCATTATATAATCCAGTATAATTTTGAATACCGGACGATATCGAAGATCGTTTTTTTTTTTTTTTTTCAATAAAAATTTTAAAATAATATAACACTGATAACAATTTGAATTCAGGTAAAATCTAGATAAATCGAATACACGCATAAAAAAGCATGCAGACGTTACGCTGAGACCTCAAACGGATCTTCATCCCAACAAGGGATGAATGACATATCTCTTTGATGTGTAATGAACAATCTTCCCTTCGAATGTCTACATATATGAGTATCCAAATTGCCCGTATCACACAATTCACTTCCGCTGTGTTTTTAGTTATTCATATTCCGAGTTCAATAAATCATCAATTTATTAGCCTCTCGTTTAATTCCCTTTATCCAGCCCCTACCGTCCACCCTTCTTCTCCTCAGTCTCCATTCGATTTTACTTTCGTCAGCATGTACCTGTCTCCTTCTCCTATAGTACACCTAATGCGTTGCTTTTCCATGATCTATGGAGAATCCCCCTCCCGCGACGGTTGCGCTTGAATACAGACAAAAATGAAACCGGGTCAGCACACGTGGCACGAGGTTCGGCTTCCCGAGCGAGATTCGATCCAAACCAATTAAGCCCGACATGAAAGGCGGCCTTCTTTTCTTACTCGAAGTCCCTCCTTGATATAAAGTCGCAGGCTTTTCTATTCGGGCGATCGAGCTAGAGCCTAGACTCTCGGTAGCTACTGGCTCATGCCTTATACGCCCTATGCTCGTGTCCCCAAAGCTGTCCTACGTATCTCACGCTTGACGCCCGAATGTATCTAACTGTCCATTGAAAGATTTAGCTACAATTTCCAACATACATGCACACACACATATATATATATATATGTATATATATATATATGTATATATCACGTTTCGAAAGATTCTCAAACGGGATATACGATTACCTGCTTAGTGCATAACGTGTCGAGTCGCAGAGAAGTTTCAAGAGACTTGGAATATAATCCCGTTCGTCTAGACGCCTACACGACATCTCTTGAGCTTTATCTTCGTTCGCGCCTCTTCCGTCTGTCATCTTGTTCGCCTCTCTATATTAACCCAACCTTCTTGACACGCTACAACGTTGCTTCTTCCGCCCTCCCGCCCTTCTTTCCTTCGTCGAATTCCTGAGGCTCGACGAACAATGTGGGTGGATAACATTTCTTTTTATACTCTTAAATACTTCGCAAAATTCTTGGCCGTCTCGAAAGGCCGTATGACGATCTAATTTCGTAATGTACGTATGTACCTTGGAATTATGGGTACCACTTATCAAAGGGGCTAAACGATTCTTGTGCTATGTCGTAGACCGGACACAAGAAAGGCAGCCTTACGACTCTGTATGAGATTTACCGCGATATACAAACAGTCTCTGGACCACGTGGTAGTTGCTTCGCTGGATACTTAGACGTTCGATTAACCACGCGATGCTAATTGATAGGAGTATACCCGTCGTAAGATGTAATTGCATATAGCTTCTTATACGAGCGTGTATATGTCATATGATAACACACGATAGCACTGAAAGATTCTTACGCTGAAAGTTACATCGCCAGAAGTTTACTTGTCGGTTAGGAAGAATTTGATATTGGGCTTTGTACTTCTAACGCGTTATTACGTCACGGGTTACATGAAAATATATATGTATGTGTATTAGGACGAAGTGCCCGGTTTGTCCCTGCTGTGATTAATTAAACCAGAGGGCCGACATGGAGCGCTGTAGAAATTTCTAAAAAATTAAAACCAGAGTCGGGAATCGAACCCGATACCTTTTTTTAAAAAAAAGTTTATTCAATTAGTTGGTACATTATAAATTATTTGATTCGAACAAACTTAACACCTACCAATACTTAACAACAAAAGAGAGATTTTTTCTTAGCACAAAATATGTCCTAACTACCCCCGTTACCTTCGGAATTCCATGCCGGGCACTTACCGCTGTGCCACCGAGAACCTACCGTCCAACCTGATAAGTCCTGTTGGTTATTTTTCGGTCAATCCCTGTGATCGTCACTCCGTCTTCGTGACGTCACGTTACAGTACATAAGGGTCATTCGAATCAAACGCACTGCACGAAGGTAGCCTGTTCATTGGACTTTTATGGCAGAAGCAACTTCAGCCGGTGCGTTTGCACTGAATAAATGTATATTTCTTTGAAAACGAATATACAATAATTAAATTGAAACTTGGAGTCAAAGTAAGCCACTTAAATTTAAATGAATTCGTCATATCTATACGTTTGTAAATATTTAGCATAATCGAGGACCGAGGATCGATTTGGAATTTTGAATTTGGATCCGAGACGTATCGGATATTTCGGAATGTAAAAAAGTCAATGATTCTTCTATGGCCTCCGTGTAATAGAAAATCGCTACTGATACTTTATAATTACTAACTTGGAGCCTTTACAAGCTAATTCTATGAAAGGTATTATTAGATGTCCTTTGAACCTCATAATAACTTTATGACTGTTAATTCACGACTACATCGAGACTTCAGTGCTTTCGGGGCGAAGTCTTACTGCTTTATTTTACCCGTAGTTATTTCCTACGCATACGCGTAGGATCGCGTGTAACTTGTACGTAAGTACCATGTCAGACTAATTACGTTTCTTGGAAACTTTAAGCTCGACAATGAATTTTCACGGAGTTACTCGCAAATTTATCAGGCTCCTATAAAAAACTTTTTCTTGTCGGGACATTAATACAGAACAAAATTTAATATTCTTCTTCGATCGAGGTACGAATTTACGAATTTTCTTTTCTTCTATTTATCGTCGCTATTAATATATATACGCGAATCTGTTTTTATTTCTGGCAATGGACGCTTCATCGCGTTTATTATCGTTTGCCCTGACAATCTTATCTGCGATCGTCACCGACGGCCATTATCGTTCCGCAATTCGCTACCAACGAACTTCACGATAAGGCATCGTCGTCTCTCTTTCTTCTTGGATGCCGATAACGGTGCCTTCTATGAACGTCGACGTCATACCCGCAACACTTGCCAACTAGCAGCTCGCCACGTTACTGATTATGCTAGGGCAGGGTTTACTACCAGCAGAATATGAGTCAAGCGTGTATTTTGCTTGAACTAGTATTTGCGCCGGGAAGTCTGTATCAGCGCATGACTATATCCTTAGCATATATATCCACTAATATTACATAAACTAATATTACAATAAATTATTAATGTATCATTAGATATATCGCATCGGGTAGTATACATCGCTGAAGACCGTCCGATATGTTATATTCACCGTATTGCATTCTGGCAGTGATCTAGTTCGTATTTGCCGTGATTGATTGGCTATGAAAAATTTAACGATATGAAAATTCATGCGTTCGAGCCTTCGTGTGTGGATCAGTCGTATTCTTATTCAGCATCTTCTATCAGATCTTGCGATACTAACAATAAAAAGAGAAGTATCTGTCATGTGTGTATGCCTTATTCTTTATATTAAAATGAACAGTACCATACCGTCTTTTGGCGCATAGCGTTCTTCAAGTGCACAGGGGCAAAACGTATTCGCTGGATGTAGATGCGCGAGACGAAACGAGAGGGATGATAATACAAAGTATGCTATAGTTGAACGAAGAGGGAAAGTATAGCATCACTCATTGGATATGTATACTGTAACGTGACAAATCGATCAGCCTCTCGGTACGGGAGTACCGAGAGTGCACTCGTTACAAGTAAACAGCAAGGACGCGCGGCTAGTATCAACAACAGCCGATAGATGAAAAACGTCTCCGGAAAGTTAATCCGCGGAAAATAATAGAAAAATAATCCGATAGAGGATTAGCGCTTCTCGCTAATCAATTAAGCATTGTAATTAGTCAAATACAGCATTTTAAATCAATTTCAATGTTCATAAATTCAGAAGTCAACGAGTCCGGTAACGTGAGTAGTAATGAAGTCAGCGTGAATTAAATCCGAAAGGATAACGCATCGTAAAATCTTGATAAAGTATTTGAGCTTGACTTATGTCCTTTGGGATAGAACACATTCAGTACATAATATCATTGTTCATATAATTTTGTCGGAGGTTACGGCACACTAGCGTTCGCCATTCGGCCTAAACCTCAGTCTAGAGATTTATCGTCAAAGTTCTGAGGCGATCTACCTCAGAAACTTCAGTTATCGCTATATTTATTTTGATCTGTTATCATTGCCGTGATTAGTCAATTCGCACGTAGTGCCATAGGCAATAGAGAGGCAGAACGGCACTAGAGTTACAATACTAACATAGGCGCATCCTCTGTTCCTCAAAGGCAGGTCAGGGAGAGATAGGAATAGACACAAATATAGGACGTTTCTCTGACAATCCTTTTCTACATTACCGACATTTAATTGAGACGTTTGTGATCGACATATTACGAAACTGTTGTACCTGTTATCGATAATTTAATACATTTTTTGTTATTTTATTTTACCATTTAACCCTGTTCGCCTAAATTCTCAAAGACGCCAGCCCCCGGCACTTGCCTACATCCCATTTGGTACAGTCATAAGGAGCGTACGAAATTGCACTATCGACAAACGTTACCATATATGTTATATTCGCAATTCGCACACTTACAATATACTTCGTTGTAAATTTGAATTTTACAAATTTCAGTCGGGCATCATACCTGTGTACGTGACGCCTAATCTTCCGGCTATCCATTTTCAGGAACAATTTTGCGAACAATATTGCGATTTTTTTTTTTTTTTCTAAAATTATGTCGAGCATCGAAGTTTTCGTTAATCATTTTTCCTCGTGTATCTTAAGCGAACCTTGAACTTGTTACCGAAGTCCCTCCGTCACTTTCATTTTAATGGCCGCTAAACGTTACATGGCTGTACTATACATACATTAGGGTCTTGTAATGGGCTTGGTTAGAGGTGGAGTTGCGCAGGGCGGTAGGGGGGATCGTCGAACGACAGCTTGATTTTCTTACGTCTGCGTAAGGTGCCGCGGATGAACAGCCTTTAAAAAGATATTGTTAGCAAGTTTCTTGAAGAAAGCGACATTGGAGTGTGAAAATTGTTATACAAAATTGGAAGAGCTTTTTCATACCTGTGTGAAATTAGCCCAGCACTTTTCCAATTTTTTATTTTTGAAAATTGTGCCGAGTCGTGCCGTCAGTCCAAAGTCAAATTGTACTCTGTGATTGTTTATTCAGCCTGTATTTCACAAATTTTACCGATTCAAAGTTATCGAGCAGTCTTTAAAAAAATCATCAGGGCTTACACGCTGCATATCGCGGTTGCTTTTAATTCGTGTACCGTATTGTAATTCTTTCGATTTACTCGTGATGCATATCGCTTCGTCCGCTCTTGTGCCAATTTTCCGCCATTGAATTTCATTTCCTCCCACGAGAAACTCCACCCGCGCGTTTGACTGACGTTAACCGGACGAGCCGGAGGGCGCGTTTCGCAATGTGTAACTACGAATTTCATAGAGTTTTCGAGTCATTGACAGTGCCGCCATGACACCTCGTTCAGACACACTGATTAGGCTTTTGATCTGCTGGAAGGTGTATACGCATATCTTGCGCTCGAATGATCTTTCGCTACGGTATCTCTCTGAAACAAGTTGTAGATCTCCTGGAATTTTCGAGCAGTATCTTTTTTCTTATTTTTTTGGCACAATCGTGCCACACGCTAGAATAATATTTTCATTAAATTTACGTAATTACTGTCTCGAAGTTGTACGCTGCACTCAATGCTTTTTCAACAGTCTCGTGTCGAGGTATGCATGCACGGTGTTATTTGATTTTTATATAATAGTTCAACAAAGTACCTCAAAATTCTCACTCACGTTCAGCGTTACGTATCATGGAGAGAATACAAAATTTGTATGTAAAATTGAAAAAATTTGATCAAATTGTCTTTGCTTCTTATACCTGTACCTATATGTATACCTACTTGTTTATACAATTTTTGCCTTCGTTTTATAAAGGTAAAACTGACAGTCGATAACTCGCATCTGTTCTCTATACAAAGCTTTACTCATTATTATATCATTAGTATGTATTACGTCAAGCTAACTTTATCGCTTATTAACGTATTATTACCATTAATTAAAATTTTCGAAAACGAAGGTTTACGAATCAACATGAATGCTCGAGGCTATCCGAATTATCATTTAAGGATCGGATATCACTTTTACCTTATTCGTACGCTTCATGCTGTTTCCGTAAACGCCTGGGATTGCTATCTAATTATTGACGACAGTATCCGTAATGTTACCGTGCAAGTTAATTAAGAGTGCCTGGCAAAGTACCTGTTGCGCGTATAGGCGATGCCTATATATGGTCAAAAAATGTGATTATCGATGCTTTCACGAATATAATTTAATACAGTGGTGAAAGTTGTGACTTAAATTTTTTTTTCAATTACACTTACTGCTATCTAATCAGTGATTAAAACGTTCAAGCGACAATTAACGATTAGCATTATTTTGATAATCTGTCGTTGGCGCAAACTTTAATTTTCTATTAACAATTTCTGGCATAATGACTTTTAATGGCTGATCATGACGTGCTGCAATTTCGAATATAACATGGCGCAGCACACGATTACGGAGACAACGCCCACCTCAGTACGGCGCATTTCGAAATAGCACGTGGCAATCGGCGCGTCTTGTCCATCTGACATTTGCACACGAGACACAGAGCATCAGAGTGGCAAGAGGCAGCAACAAGTCAGACAGGCCGAGGAAGAAATTGTTACGTAGGAAAATATGGTCGCTCGGCATTTCTGTAATAAAAGAGAAAAAAAATAAACGTCCCACGATTAATTCGGCCAAATATGAATTTATGGACGAAGCTCGTTCAGCGTGGAAAGAGTTCGCTCCCACGACCGTAAATTTCGTCGTTAATGAAAACGAGCCATTGAACCACAGAACGACGTCGGTCCTCCTATTGCCAAAAATTTCAGTCCTACCATTATTCTCAGCCGCGTCCCTAACGTTACGAATGGTCACACGAGCTTTTCCTGTTTTCATCCCAGCGATTCGCGTGATTCATGCGAGCGGATTGCGATCCGTCCTCGTTGGCAGCTGACTGTGACGTCGTTTACCAAACTTAGTCATTCGATCGCTCTTCAAGAGGCCGACATCTTCCATGCATATAACTTCACAGCAAGATCAGTCTCTACGGCAGTCGCAATTTTCCTTCCGCGCGCGGACTTTGAACAAAGAGACTTCTCCGTTTAATTTTCATGTAAATTCAAATTGAGTCGCCGGCCGGGAAATTCATTGAAGCGAATTTTTCTCCACGTACCTGCGACAGTAGTTTCTGTCTTACAGCCGACTAGCAGTGCGGCGGTATAATACTATAGTGACGGAGCAATAGTATTGGCAGTTGTCTTTTGTACGGCGGAAGTCACAAGCTGGTAATCGACCTTCGGAACGACATTGCAGGCCGACACGTTGCACGTTTACTACACTGGGAACAAAAATATATGGTTGCGCTAACTACATCTTAACTAAACGCTCGGGTTTAATATCACGTTATTATAGTTTTATAGTTATAGAAATCCTTTGAGGTTGGTGCGATGCCTAGAAAAAATTATGGCTATAACAAGTAAAGTTATTACGTGAACACAGTAAGCGTAACCATGAGATTTATACTGCAATTCATATGTATAATAATAATGGAAACGTAACATAAATAATAATAGAAGTAACGTAAAACTCAAAGTGAGGAACACAATATGATGCCAAATAACAATGAGTTGCATACTAATATATCGGTTGATCACCTAACACTTTTCTTTATGTATCGAGGATTGTACAATATATTACACACGATATCATTTCATATAATCATAATAGCAATGATTTTAGAATTACAGAAATCATAGAAATTATTCTAATCGTCGCTGTAAATTATAGTAGTTACAACAACCTTTTATGTATCGGATAACGTTAAGGTATGATTGGGCTAACTTTAAATTGATAGAGTTACAGGAACTGTATGAGAATTATAAACATACTTTTTTTATGAACAATATTTAGCGTGGTTAGTTATATTAACAGCATTTCAGGCTTGTAACATTATAAAAAGGGAACGGGTAACATTTATTTTACTGTTCAGGTATACAATGTTTACGGCTCACTTGAGCCTTTGGGTATATCGGATGTTCCTGGCTTATTGATATTTTGTGGGATCTTCAATTGATTTGCTGGGAAAGACCTTTTCTTCACCGAGAGAGCCCGAGAAGGCACTTAACTACGCATTACATATATATTACTAGAGTGAAATATTTTACACATACATTATATGTATATTGAACACGTACAACACTTGCCTCCAGAAGGAAATAACGCACTTTAGAAGTGTTTAGTTATGCAGATGTGTATTGTTTACTAGTTATGCGTTACTCGTTACTATAGATGTAATTACTGTACCATGTTAGTTTACATTATTACAAGTTGATATTATGGCCATCAATATAATAGTTATTACCTTATTACAACTTTAGCAGCTACAACCTTCATATAGTAGGTGTAACTTTGCCCACGCAGTTACGAGTTTCGGTTAGCATACTGTATTGTAATTAGAATGAACGTTATCAGTTATCATTATTTTACAAGGCATTTCTAATAATTATAATGATAATTGGAGGTATATGACTCGTTGAAACGGTCATATTTGTACCTTAAGGGAAATAAATAGTCTTTGGAACTATACAAATCGTTAGTAAAATATTGTGTTAGCGGATTCAAGCGATATGGGATAAAAATCATTATAATTTATATTTAATATAGATATTCGAGTAGGTTTGTAGTCATTAAAACAAATATTGATAAGTATACTAGAAGTATAGGTGGGTCATGTATGTATGTACAGCTATCGGTAGCTATACTCATATGGTAACGGACAACTACAATATTATTGCATTTGCTATAATTACGTTTCTCACAACTATAAAATTTCAACTGTGGTATTTTATAAAAATTGCATCGCGTTTCTTTGTCTCGGCATAGTCAAAATAATAGTTGCTATGTTGCAATGACTAACGACTTCCTTATCTTTTGGAGGATTGTGTCCGTATGGGATACATATGATAAATTGATCGATAAGTCAAGAGCTCTCTATGACTTGGAATATCCGTGATAATTTTTTTAAGGAATAAAAAATTCTATCAATTCCTTAAAACACAATGATAGAATTTTGAAACTTTTTAATGAAATTTTATGTCATGCCTGCAGGAAACGGAACGAATAATATTTTTTTGTGAATCGAATGAAGTTTTTATTGTGAGATTGTGCAACCATCCACGTTACGTTACAACACTTGTAATTAAAGACATAAAGTTTTTAATGATCGAATTTTATGTTTATTTTACAACAACAAACTCTGATAATGAAACATATTTTGAAATAGTCAGTGAAAATAATTTACGATATCTCCATTTTCAATGTTGGTAGTTTATTGCGCAAAATGGCCTCGATCACCCTATCACCTGTTCTACACCCAGTCTCATGTTATTCGTTATTAATACTTTGGGATGATAATCAAGGCCAGATTAATGCCATTAATGTATCTTGGTTTAATATATTAATGGTTTTTAATCTTTTCGAGACCTTTAGGCCTAACATCGATCGAAGATCATCGAATCAAGACATTTTCCCTGAGAGACAATTTTTTTTATTTTTGGGTTAAGTTTCTTGGTTCTTCATAGTGGGACTCTTTTGACACATTAAAGTTCGAGACTCGACAAATGATTCACTTTCTTTTGTATCGGCTCAATTATTTCGTTAGAAACTTTGGATGTTTCTGAGAGTCTACTGTATGTCCTTATATGAGAGATTGATTCCCTTGGAGTCCATTAGCAATTAACACTAAACGTACCATCGAGCGGTCATTTGACCGTTTTAAAGCCAATAATACGTTTTTAAAAAATTTTCGGTATGTTTAGTGTTAATATTGGCAGCCACAGGAGACGCTCTTTCCATAACCTTAATTTCTTCGTCTTAAGACGCAGATTCTAGTATGAATTATGGTTTTCGATATACTGCTCGATGCGAAGATATATTAGAGAAATCTCGAATATCCCATGGAGGTGCAGATCGTCTGCGTTCATTAATTACCTACATAATTTTTTTGTTATTGCCTGACCTGGCGATCTATAAGGGAAATCTGGAATTTCCAAAGGCGATGCAGATCAATGACATTCACTAGTTACTGTTTCGGATGATTGCAAATTACTTTTAGCAATTTAAAAAAAATTTTTGTTTAATCGACCATCGTCCCATTCAATAATGGCTGTTAGTAGTGCTGTATTTTTAGTAAAATTTTAGTACATAAAAATAGAGACAAATTTTAGACACTAGACGGAACACTGATTAATCATTTAACATGGTCCATATAAGATCCCGCACGGGTACCCGTTTAGTGAGACTCTGCTTTGTATCTCACTAAATCAACAATGAGAAACAGTACGAAGGATCGACCACTTGGAAAACCATTTTATCAAAAGACATGAATTGTACGCGTAATACTTCCTTGAGTTTCTACGCGGTCGCAAAACTTGTTTCTGCGTCATGACCTTGACAGGCCCTTGACGTTCTCACTATACCTATATACATAGCCAGTAGATTTATGCAGACGAGTAAATTAGTAATATTTTCTATAAAATCGTCGAAATTCCTTTGAAAATTGTATTCACTCAGTCAGCTAGCACGTAATCCTATGGTACAGTATTGTACTGACTTCCTACGTTATACGAAAGTATATCGATAATTTAACACAGAGGCAGCAAAGACCAGGAACATCCTGATTGAAGAACGAGAAGATGATAGCCAGTAAATCGTCGTGTCCATAAAGGGTTAACCGCATGCGTGTCACCCGGTTCTTTCCGCACCGTGCCAATTGCGAATGAAATGACGCTTCCTGACCTACGCGCTTTAAAGGCTACGCGACGCGGACGTTTCGGCAGTTGCGTCATCTGTTAAAAAGTTTCGTAACGCCTTCTTAAAGCACAACCGAGCACGACACTGGTTCCCCGCCTGGGAACTGAGAAGTCACATTCTTATCCGGGGTCTCGTAGGTAATTCGACACCTTGCTCGTAGATCTAGATCATGGCATATCGGACTCCGGTTATCGAATCTTATACTCGAACACTCAGTTGTCTATTGTACCTCTAAACGTGGCTATTACACATACGTTAAATTGGATGCACGTTTTATCATATAACTCGCGTAGGATCCTGAAAAAAATTTTCTTTGTAAAAATTTTTTTTCTATTCGCAGTACGATTCATTATCACCTGACTGGATGAAAAGTAATGGCGCTTTAATGAATGATGTAATCACGAAAATATTTTCGGCCCAACCTTACCTACGATGTTCACTGAAACACATAGACCAATATACATTTACCCTTCTTGCTGCTCTTTCCATCCCATGTTCCCACCTTTCTACCTTGTTGCTCTTTGTCTTTCTACGTTCTACGGTAAATCGGTGACGTCACGTCCGCGAGGTACGAGATTGCGTATCATGCGTAGAATGCGTAAACGTACATACATGCATGCCACGTATTTATCTATATAAACGTGGACAAGACGGTAGTAGTGACGACCGGGCATATACGTTCTCGTGTAAATTTCCGAAATTTATTATACGTAAAAATAATACGAGTTCACGCGAACGTGGTTCGGATCCCGCAGTTAGTGTCGTTATTGATTATTCTCGTAAACACGTCGTTTCCATGAGATATATATATAATGGTATGGGTCAAGCCCGGTACACATTGTTATTCGTAATTCCTGCCTAAGTTCCCACCGAGTCAGTGCAGGTCTAGCTAGGACCTCGATGAGCCCTAAATTTTCATAATAAAATTTGAATTAGTGAAGTTGAGACTCGATCATGCAATTGAGGGGACTCATTTATGTTGCATACCGTAAGTGGATGTCCCCTCCGAGCGATACTGATCTAAATATAACCTGGTGGAGTCTTTTAATAGACTTCAGGATACTTGTTATATTATATGAATAGACCGAGCATGCACGAGCTGTTATCATCGCGAATTCCATTAGTAACTTTGGCGGGCGTCACGATATCGGTACCAATAGACATCTGACTAAATAGCACAGTCGTTATTATTGTATCGTGCGCTTAATTTCATTTTCATAAATTCTTAGCCTTGATCGACAGCTGTCCACACTCCGGCGCACTTGTGGCCTTCGCGAGCCTGCTTCTGCACTTGGGTAGGTCCACGTAGATAATCGTATATTTTGTTGCGCTCGTTAACACGCCGATGCGGAAAGTTTTGTCTTTAAATCGGCTATACATGACGTAGGACGTTGCTTATTGCACTTTTATATCTAAGTAAATCCATACTGTAACAGTCGTCTTGTGACCATTCGATAATTTAATGGACGTTCTTCTTTCCTATGTTTCAGGTAAGATCTGGTCTCTCTTATCGTACCGCCAGAATAAGCTCACGAATCGGAAGCACACGAAGCAATCTGATTAGCATTAATTTTCATCTCACACGCTTGAACGTACGTAACGGTCCAATGATAACAATAACGTAAGTGAGTTCTGTGCAAGTGATATAATAAGAAACTGCCAAAGAAGATAGAGGGGAGTATACTCGTATACGGTCAGACGAATTGTAAATACGTATGTACCAATAACGTGTAACAGCGAGTTCATAATAGACGATAAAATTTCAAAGTCTACGAGTACTCCAAGCAATCAAGTAAAGAAAAAAAAAAAGAGTAGCAAACAGACTACCGAACGGTAATAGATTTTCATTATCTAATTCAGAGTCTGTACACGCGTCAAGTCAAGATGATTCATAGATAGCTAGCAGCAATCACTTAAGATCTGCTGGTCTTATCGCTTATACGCACAGCCAAAGAAAAGAGAACCTAAATGAAAAGCAACAGTTTCGCAGTGCTTTACGTCGCTACGTTAAATAACGATCACTAAAAAGGATTCGACGTACATCAGCGTGTATTTTCTTCGTGAAAAATTTTTTTTTTTTTTTTTTCTTTCTTAATCTACGAACTTTCTGCCCTACCATCCCTCGCCTCCCCACTCCTTCCCTCACCTGTTTCCATTGCCCTCTCCCAATCACGACGTCTTCGATTTGCTTTTGTACTCTCCCCCCTCCACGTTCCTCCTCCCATCCGTCCTCGCTCCCCTCTTCTTTCTTTGGCCTTCCATTCCGGGCAAAAGTTACGAGCCGCTTAATGGAGATCGTCATTCACGAATTCCGTGGGGGTCAGTCGTCGGCTCGTATCCAACTGAATGGAGGTCACTTTCTCGTACCCGACGCCCTCCTTCCCGTGGCCGGGAATTCGAGATGGACTCGTCACTTATCTATCGCAGCCAATGAGTCCCGATTGGACGCGAGTTACTTCGCAGTCGTTATGTGAAGTTTTTGGTAAAAATTAAACAGTCTTTTTTATACTTATGGAGGTAGTACTGTGTAAAGTATATACTTGATATATTACGAGTAGATATCGCAGTGCGATACCAACGTGTAATACACGTAGAGAATTGAAAGCGTTTGATGCTTAATAACCACGATAGGCAGTGCCTTAAGTCAAGATTGTAGAACGCCAGACAGGACGTGATCTTATTCGTATGAGTAATTCGTAGCGTGCCGAATGACACTGCCGCTGATTGACGTAGGTGAATATTCACGAGATTCTCAAAGCTGGTGAGCGAGAGTGCACGATGCATGAATGACATATATGTACATGTTTTGCCCTGTGGCTTTCTTCGACATGTGTTTAAAGCGTGGGGTGAGAACACGCTTTAAATAAAGTCACCATATACGTATGTAATATGTATATGCGACTCTGAGTCACGTAATTAATCCAGTAGATCGACTGTGAGCTCTCGTACGAGTTGATCCCGATGTAACGGTTTAATCTTTGATCCTCGCAGGATATACCGGGTGTACTTGAATATTATTATGTTTTTTTTTTTCTTTGCATTTTTAATTCTCTTTGTTCCAATGAACTCGTATTGGTTCTGGTACAGATGTTACATTGGTTCTTCTGCAATAGCATATGACAATGAGGATATAGAGAATTATTTATTGATGACGTCAAGAGTGCAGGGGGGGAGGGGTCGAACAAACAAGATAAAAGTAATAGAAGTAATAGAAGAAAAAGTAATAAAAGAAAGGGAAATCTGGCATTGGCCGATTACTTTTAAAATGGTTTGCTCTGGAATCATAATAATAGTATTCCTATTTCGGTGAACACACTATGTCGCTTGTTACAAACGTATTTGCTATGTCGAGGAAGGTTATTTTTGAGAGGAGCGAAAGGTCAGAGATCTTTCATAAAAAAAATGTTATATCACATATCGTTTGAATAACGCGGTAAAAAATATTATTGAAAAGTTTTAAGATTTTTAATTAAAAATCATCAGTTATGTTTGATGTCAAAAAAAGAGGTGTCTCGTAAAAATTTCATCCATTTTTATCGGCCGAGATGGACGAAAGTTTTGCTATTTTTACGTGCCAAGTATATCTATAGTGCTATTTTGGTTTCCTTCGATCCTTATATGTCGCAAATTACATGGTGTATAATTTTGAAATTTTGCCTCCACGACCATTACGCACCTGCTAAGAACATATAGAAAATTCAGATCCGTATCTTGGAACTGCCTTCATGATCGAACCACCTTAATTACGCCGATGTTAATCATGCCGATTTTTTATTTTTAATTACCACGAAACAAACCGCGCACGCGATAACCTCCGCGTTTCTTAATTATAGCTGCTTCAATGTCTGCCTGAACGTTCTCTGTTATACATATAGTTAACAGTCCCTTCGTAATGTTCTTCGTACTGTGCACGTGAGCAAACGAGAAAAGAGAAAGGAAAAAAAGTGAATTCAAACTGCATGTATCTTACTTCGATCAAGTAGTCTGCAGACTCGATGACTTACGCAGTCGAATTACGCTGTTTCTTGGACCAGGATAATGACGTAACCTAAAGGCAGGTGGACAGTTTTCAAGCTGCATGTACACTTCGGGTGTTCACTTAACTTTCCATTCAGTTTAGTTTATATCGATGAGTCAGGCCGGAAGTGCAAGATTCGCTGAGGTGCACATGGACGAATTCTCGGTACGTTGAAATGTACAAACAACCTCTGTAAAGAGAAGAACTTTTTCTCGTTATACAAAGAGACCAACTAGTCACGCGTTGTAATTAATACGGGCGGATCCCACCCTTTTACTAAGTAAATATAGATATAGAGACTCGTGCAAGTTTTATTTATTTTATTTAAACATCCGCTAGATAAGTATATACGCTTAATAACGTTCCTGTAATTAATTACACTTGATCTGTAAATAATCCTGTGGTCTTTGGGGGGGGGGGGAGAACGTGATAATTGTGATAAAAATTCAAAAATCCCGTATCTCCAGTATTCGTCTTGTTTTTCGTTAATTTACAAGGGATGCTAAACTTTCGCTTCTCTTCGATTCAACTTTATTCAGTCACATAAGAGTGCAAAGAGAGGAAAAAAAAGTATCCAGGCGTCCGACGGTTTACATAAAATATATTTGCACGGTGTATCGACCAATGGACTGGCGAAATTACGATACGATGGTCCCCAGACGATAGCGTGTGGGTGTCCGTTAAACCCTTTCTCTTTGCCAACATGATCTATCTCAATCCGGCGCATTATGTAATAGCCGACGGCTTATTAATCATAATGCGCCGTGCGGACATACAGACGTAAATAAGTGACTGTTCCAATTCACGAATGGGAGCTGTTTAAAAGTCCGATCGACGGACTATGTACACCTATACTGTCTATGTACTTATATGTTATGTGCATATTTACAGTAAACAGAAGTTGTCACGCCCGCCTGGACGCCGTTTCACGACAGATATACTTATCACTATTTTATGTATGTACTTGTCACTTTTCTCTATCGCCCACCGACTCCAAGGCACCCGATTTATCTTGGATTTTGGCTATTATTGTGCATACGGATCAGTGGGAATCATAAAAAGAAATTTTCATTGATTTTATATTGATTTTCACTTATGAATAAATTACCTAATGTTGATTATTCTAATGGCTATCCTTTGCGTACGGTGCATAATATTTCCTTTGCTTTTCTTTCTTCTTCCTGAAATATACTAACGATTGTACTTCTGGACTTTGGATAAGAAAAAGGGATTTTCAAGATTTAAGTAAATAATAAATTACTCGGTTACTACAAGTTTTTGGTCATTTCTTTAGAGATAAAGGAGAGTCGTTGGGAAATTGAAAGGTTTTCGTAATATATCGATAGGACTGTACAGAGGGACAGACAATATAATATATATATATATTATATATAAGGGTAGAGTTTTTTATAACTTTCTTTGTTTGCAATTAATATGAATGGTTTAATTAATTCAAATAATGATCGTTACACGATTGTCTTAAAATTTTAACCATAATATTAATTCCGCGGTTATTCATAACCCATTCATTTTCTATAACTCAACAATTAAAAGCAAACATCAAAAACAAATTAAAATATTACTAATAAATGATACAATAAAGCCTGTCCAATAGTAACCGGTGATAATTGATATTTCTTATCTGTCCGGATATTGATGACGGTGTTCATCTGCTAATTCTCCTTATTTGAATCCTGGTTCGATTCGTCACGTCTCATCAGATTTCCAGTATGGATGTTGTTTTACATTTTAGATTCTGGTGTTGAATAGTCTATCTCCTCCATGCACTTCTTGAACATATCACCTGCTATCCGGTTTTGTTTTTTTGTATCACGAATTTAGGTCCTCTTTTAAGAGCCCTGTCGCCTAGTAGGAACGCGTATTAAATAACATTAATAATGGAATATATATATATATATATACAAAATATACAACGGAAAGTATAATACCTTTGCTCGCACTTAGCACACGCCTCGCTTACGGGACGGTCAATTGACGAAAGGGAAGAGCACGATAATTGCTATTTCTACCAGGGACTCTTACTTATTGGAGAGGGAAGTCTATCGCCGACAACGCTATCTATTGACTTCATTCTTAAATAGTTTGTAAGCGCGAGTTTCGTTACAAGTTCGAGTGAGTGAGAAAGAAAAATCGTTCACCTGCGTTTTTATTGATCCTGACGTGTATACTTCGTATATAAAGAGTCAAAAATTGTCCACCCGCCACGATATACTTCCAGTATACTATAATGCGAGCTCTTTCTTTCGCACCAATCAGACGCGCAGGCAAACAGAACAACTAAATAAATTAGTTATATCCACTTTGCCTTATTACCACGTTCAATCAGAGGACTCAAATGCGCGTATTACGCACCGCCTAGTCACGGCTAGATGAATAAGCCAATTTCGCTTACGAATGAACACCCGAAAATATTTTTCCTAGTTTCCGGCGCCTATCATTCAAATTTAGTATTCACTGCTTCGTTAACTGTGTTAAAAAAAAAAATTGTTAAGGTATTACGTCGACGTTTTTTACAGATAAAGAACAAGCAGAAGTGACTAGACGCAAGCGGACGATTATTGACTCGATTCTCTCGTGGGCTGTGTACGTTATAAATTTAGATTTTTTTATTTAAAATAAAAACAAAAATTCGTCTAATATCCACGACATGCTTGTAAACCTTTCTTCGATTGGAATTATCCACGGACCTTTTAGTGCCGTCACGCTTTTGATTACGTGTTCTGACGTTAGTCGATAAATTAGAAAAAAAAAAACCTATACGCTTTCTAATCGCTCTTATTGTAATTCAGTCAGTAATTAAACCGCACTAAAATTCCTTATGGGATAACTAACGTTTTTCTAGCCGACGACTTGTTACAGTGGAGGACAAAACGCATAAGGATTCCTTATATTTTACAGTGTATAAAAATTTATTTTTATTTAACGCAATATATTCAACATTATTTACAAATATTTATATTATCTCGAAAACACTAGAAAGTCTTCACTAATGTTACCCTTATGGATTCTCTACCCCTCTTCCCCCAGCTCCCGCCAGTAGCCGTCTGGGCTGTTTCAAGCAGCCATCGAGATCGATCGATCGTTGAGAATAACGTATTGTCAACCACGTTACTTACCATATCTTTCTATAGCCATACTTTTCAACTTACCGAATGTCGTGTGTATTATTGAAAAATCGAACGTACAGAAAAGACGATCTGAGGTATTATGTGGCATTTGAGACGTACCACACGAGTCGTGCGAATTTTTTTGTCACAATGGGTGCCTGACAATTATTTATGAACGTGATAAGCTTTTTTTTCGATTATATATCCAGGATTTAAAATAAATATGACGATGATGATACTTTATGGCAAATCTTATTTATTGAAATTCTACTGTTATACAGTTGAACTTGTATGCGTAGGCGCGTACGTACAAATATGTACACCTATATGTATATATAATTTTCGCATTTTACAGTTATCTTGTAAATCTCTATTATACAGAAGGTTCGTAGTTGCTCGAAAAGTGAAATAAGCGAATGCCAAACGGAGAAAAACGTGGGGCTGCATCCGAGACATTCCGTACGACTATCTACGCGAAGAAAAGGGCGCGCAACTATTGGCCGATTAAAGTCTACATTCGTCATCTTCTACGAATTCTGATGGTTCGAGCCTTCTCTTGTATGCTTTAATTTTTTTACTCCCATTCACAAGAATCGTAAAGCTCCTCTTCGAGTACTTCTGTGAAATTTCCTTAATACTTTTCTTCGTTATTTTCTGACCTGGCAGTCTTTCAAACCGAAATACATTTCCACGATAGTTTCAGACTGGGTATAAATATAACCTCAATTCGTATACTAACCATCAATGAAGATGCTGGGCAAAGAGATGTCCGATAATTAAGAAAAGTTCTAATCGTATATAATTCCACCTAAAATGTATTCCCGTAACACTAGAGACTTTAGACTTTGTGGCGAAACTGTAGGTGCAGGCGACATTAATTAGTCCTTTAACATACCGAAGTTTCGCGTTTGACTGCATCTCTCGATTTATGCACCTGTCAGTTTGAACAATTCGTTCGTAAATATCTCCAATACGATATATAGTTTATACACATACTGCTCATCAAGCATATCCTGGCTTATTAATATTTCGTGACGATCTTCATAACATATAGGTATAAAGATTACATGCACACGTAGTACCCGCATCAGTTACCCGATGCAATAGTATTAACTCAATGCGTCAATATGCATTAAGAGCACAGCAGTTATCTCGTACCGAACAGTTGCCTAGTAATTATCCAGGCCCACCTACGATCAGACAGTAACTACCAGCAACTGTTCTAACAAATCACAGCTTAACCCTCAGAGTTACCAAAGAGAAACTTTATAGCGTACCTTGAACATTTTTTCTCTCATTTTCCAACATCCACACAAAGATTATGTAACTTTGTCTGACTCTCACTGAAAAACAAAAAAAAAATATCTACAAAGAAACACATTGAAACTTCTAAGCGAAATTAAATTGCAAACGAGTCGCGCTCCTTCGTTTCTCGTGCTACTTTTGCCACCCAGCAGCTGCCAGTCGATAACCTAACCAGCCGCCAGACGGTTGGAGTTTTGTGGAATGATCGAGAGGGTAGAGAGAGGCCGAGCATTTACTTTATTCGAAAGCGCGTCTGTCACGATTTATAGTAGGTGGTGGCGACGCTGAGCGTCGCTGGTTACCGACGACGTTCGCATTAGTGTTGGTTCGTATGAGCGGCGTAGTGACTAGGGTCCGAAGGTCACCTTCCTCAACCCTTACACAAGTTCAGCTTGACGAGGGCGGCGCTGGCGGGGGGG
>NW_014333290.1:484230-582495 GCF_000341935.2 Cephus cinctus | reverse complement strand
GGGGGGGGGGGACGATCGGGGTCGGTGCCACGAGACGCGACAGCAGTGTGTCTGCGTATAGAATAGCAATAAGGGAGGGAACGGTTAGATAGGAATGAGGAATCCGAGAACGTTCATTGGACGCGAGAGATTTTAGTTGGGTGGCTGCTAGGCGGGGAGAAGGCGGGGAAGTGGACGAACTGCCAGAGGTAGAGCAAGTGAGAAGCTAAGGAAGACTCGAGATGTGTTATATGAGCAAGAGAGAGAAGATGGGTGACCCGGGTGTAGGAGAGGGAGAGGAAGAACGGCCTCCAATGTTCGGGAGTTCGGAGAAATTTCGGTAGTGGGAGGCTCGGGGCTGATGACCGGGGGCTTTTCATTCGAAAGGCTCACGCAGCCCCATAGTGAGGCAGGCCGCGGACACCCGGACTTTATAGAGGTGCCCAAACTCTTTTGCCAGAATACTTCGTGATACTGTGAAATCTTTAATTTTGGACTTATTCAACCGACCGACAACTTTTTCATACTTTGCGTGCGCTATCGCGCCCTCCCGATCATCGATCGTCTTTACGCGTACGTCCTACCTAATTCTGGTATACCGGCGGTGACCTTGCTCGTTCCCTACTGGTAAAGCTCCGTCGCGCTTGTTCTCTCATTTACTCGACCGTGCCTCGGTTATACCCGTATAAGCTAATCTATTTAGATTAAGACTTACGAAGAAATAAATTATTTTTGTAGATTAAAATCCTTTGATATCATCCATCAAGGAGAACATTTAAGAAGGTCGTCCTTTGACGTATTTACTAGCGATCTTTTCATAAATCAGGGACTTTATTGAAATCCTAATTCAGCCCATGGTTACTTCAACCACCCGCTCTCGAAACCTCACACGATCCATCTGGTAGCCATATTGGGATCGCTTAAATTTTCTACTTCGTCGTAGCCAAGATGTACGTGTGTGAACCTAGCGTCTCAACTATTAGCATCTCACGAATAAACTTCATATTTGCATCCGTCATAGTTCCACAGTTCTTGATAAGTTTTAACAATAGTTCAATTGATTTATCCCCTAAGACCACGTTCTTAAGGAATGAGATGCTAACTTCTCGTACCGCTTCTCAGCATCTCATCGGATTTCACGTATATGAGCATAGAGGAAGAAAATCCTGCAGATTTCTATCCCCTAGGAAAGTTATCTCAATAGTTCTAACGAATAAACCACGTGGGATACAGTTTTATCATATTTATCAGAATCTCAGCCATACTATAGTGAGATGCTGACATGTAGGGGTGAGTTCCGGCCTCCCTCGCGGGTGAAATCCTGATTATCCTGCATACTCTCGAAACGAGTTCCGGCCTCTCGTCGTTTATAAATAATTGTTAAAAATTATTTATCACCATCTCAGCTATATTATAGTGAGATGCTCGTGCTCTGATATGAATTCTGGCAGCAATGTAGCTCTTAAGTAATATGATTCATATTCTTTAACAATCAGCTGAATAATTATAAGAAGATCATTATCGAAGTTTCAGCCTTATGACCGTGAAATGCTGGTTTTCAGTTATGAATTATACCATTAACCGACTTTCTAGTTTTGCATGAATTGTTTAGACTAGGACATGTCTTACTCTCAGCGTGATCCAGAACCAATGACACGGACGTGGTAAGATTTGGCTTCATCACTATAGTATAGCTGAGATGGTGATAAATAATTTTCAACAATTATTTATAAACGATGAGAGGCCGGAACTCTTTTCGAGGGTATGCAGGATAATCAGGATTTCACCCGCGAGAGAGGCCGGAACTCACCCCTACATGTCAGCATCTCACTATAGTATGGCTGAGATTCTGATAAATATGATAAAACTGTATCCCACGTGGTTTATTCGTTAGAACTATTGAGATAACTTTCCTAGGGGATAGAAATCTGCAGGATTTTCTTCCTCTATGCTCATATACGTGAAATCCGATGAGATGCTGAGAAGCGGTACGAGAAGTTAGCATCTCATTCCTTAAGAACGTGGTCTTAGGGGATAAATCAATTGAACTATTGTTAAAACTTATCAAGAACTGTGGAACTATGACGGATGCAAATATGAAGTTTATTCGTGAGATGATAATAGTTGAGACGCTAGGTTCACACACGTTCAAGATGTTCCGCGTAGAAATTATTAGAATGAAAAATCAGGGTTTGCACTTTTCCTTTTCATATAAATTGCAAAGGGGTAGCAAAATTCACTGGGAATGAGTACCGTCCTTTATATCTTGGTAACGCAGCTATATCGTAACCTTGAACTGGTAATGGGGATGTCGTACGCTCTACTGAGAATGAAAGGTCGGGATATAGAGAGGCTAAGAGAAAGCGTCCAAAAGAGTGAAAGAGAGCCGTGCCAGACTTAAATATCGATCCCGACTGACTTTCCCATCCTCTCGAGCTCTGGCCATTCGCCATTGCACGCTATACGCCCCACCATGCTCAACACCACAGTTCCAAACTCTGCGAAGTCCTTGACGTCTACAGGGTGCGTCAGCGCTTGGGGCTGAGAATTCAGGGTGAGGGTCGCCCGCCTCGTCTATTCTCCGCTCCTCTTGTATTTCACCCCTTCTCATAGTTCTTCTGTGCCACCGTCTCCTCTTCCCCTCTTCTCCGCCACCATCTCCTCCTCCTCCTCCTCCTCGCGACTCCCTTTCTGCCCCCCCTGAACACACCGACGCTCGACACTCACTCCAATTCCCTATAGCTATACATTTAGTTGCGTAGTTTGAAGGGCTCGGCACCACAGACCCGACCTACCCAACGTCCCGACTCCCGTACCCTATACCCTCCCTACCTTGCTTATACGCCAAACTGCCTGCAGCTATATTCAGTCGCAGCATAGACACGACCTTGCCGTGCAGAAAGCTTTTGTGTCGGCGGTCAGGACTACTGAGATCCTATTAGACACATAAAACGCGTAGGATCACTGTAAACTGCAATTGTTATCGGTTGTATCGTAAAGCATTCTAATTCGTACTCTGAACACTGGTGGGTCGTATATTTACAAAACGACTGGTTGCGTGTAAAAATTCGTATCGTTGTGCCTACGCTCGTCGACAAAATATTTCGAATGAAAATTGTCCACAAGAAACAGTACTGTAATCTCTTTCTCGAAATAGTCGTCTCTTGATTTTTTAATGCCGTACCCCTTTTTCCAGTTTCGATTTTATCTGCCTTTCTTTGTTATTCTTGCTCTTTGTTCGGAGTACCTATGACCATCATTCGACATTGTAGAATTCATGAGAGGACGCAAACCTCTCTCCACTTACTCGGCAAGAGGCTTTCTTTTATTTTTTCTTCCTCTTTTTTCCACTTCCCTTCTCGTTCTTCGTTCAAGAACTCGTTAGGTTAAAAATGGCCTTGGTCTCGTCGTCGTCAGCCTCGCGTAGTCGGAGCTTGAACATCCTTTCTGCATAGGGCAAAAAACGCTCTTCCCTCGTACATTTCTCATTGTCTTTTTTCTCTTGTCTACCTCCATAGAAAGACGGACCTACGTTTCTCCCCGAATCTCAACAAAAATGGCTGGGTACGTTTGATTCTTTATTAGTCGTAAGTCACTTCACTGCGAGTTATTCATTTGTCATTCTTCAAAAGAAAAATGTACAGAAGCAAAAGAAATTACGATCAAACAAAATAGCGCACGGACAACCTCCTTAAGAAGGTAAACAATTAATAAAATTATACAATTATTTCATCAACGTTGTAGTATTGTGAAAATCGACTTAGAAATTGACAGGCTAAATATTCATTTTCTGTTATTCACTTATTCCTACGTGGAAAATATCTGACTGCGTTTTACTGTGTTAACATGTGAAACGCGAGTTATTTTGACGGTAACGCGAATGCTTTATCGTTTTCCTCTTATCCTGTTTGCCACCCTGCTATCTCCTCCACTCCCCCACGGACCTCAATAAATGTGTCAGAATACTGTCGAGTCGCGCTCTCGGGCCTATCGTTTGATAACGCGAAGGTGCAGTGATTGTCTAAAATCGTGTAGCTGCACGGCCAAACGGATATAGTCTTTGCTTAATATCTTGCTTTTAAACAGAATTGCTGATTTGATCGCTAGATGGGAACACAAGAGAAATTCGTTTGTGAATATCAGTCGCCAACATCTGTGCGAAACAAGCATCCGAGCTTCACGTCATAGCGTTTTTCCATGCTTTTTCTACATTTTTTTTTCGCGGATACATACTTTGAGCACTTTTGTGATTTTGACGATCTGAAATCTTTTCTTTATACATTCTTTATATTTACATCTCGTTTACTATTTACCGTTGTCATTACGATTGTCTGTTTAAATATATGTTACTGAAATATATTCCATTTATTAAATTGAAATTTATATCATGGACAAGATCTTCCAATTAAATTTCTGCTCACGAACTTTATTGGAAATGAGAAAAAAAAACGGAGTATAATTTTCACTCGTCGCTCGTAAAAAATGTATTCCATTCATACGAAGACACTCGAACCGTTGATTTAGGAGTTCGTGACATTCGTGATATATGCATTTAAAAATGATAAACGATACCATATTTTTTTTCTTGCTATAACATTTTATGTCCTCTCTCTTTTCCAACGGACTCGGCACACGTAGCCAATTTCTTCAAGCTAATACATCTACTAAAGAAGATCGAAAAAGAGCACATATGACTGAAGGCTCATTTTAAGATAACTAAATATTCTTGCTGCATTTACATAAAAAAAAAAACTCGTGGCAGTGCTACAATTCAATATGGAACTTGTACCGCCACGATTTTGAATAAACAAAAAATTGATCGAAATCCTGGAAATTCATAACGCTTATTAAAAACTCTTTCAAGGCTGAAAGTATACAACCATATTATTTTGGTTGGTTTCAAACGCTTCGACGAAAGAAACAGTCTATTATATAGGTAGATTACCATATGCAATACGTACTACATTGAATAAACTATATCAAATTTTAGGACTCATAAATCGTCAGTCTCTCACAGTTGAAAAGCTTTCTGCTCCTTCAGATCTATACGTATTTTTATTTGCACCCTTCCCGTTGTCGAGTTATGGTCCAAAACCAAATTTTCGAATTCTGCGCTCTTAGTTGTTGAATTGGCAAGTTTATTCTAGTATTCAAAACCGTATTGTATACCCGTGGGAAGATTCATTACAATGGCATCAATTATTCACCAGTGACAATCCAAGCTTCGAACTGTCCTCGATATCACGTCTCGGCAATTCGCCAGATACGCTGAAACTGTAATCGAACCCAGCGGCACGCTAAGTCTCAATTATTTAACATTGTCGAAATATTTTGGCATCGTTACGGAAGGTATAGCGCCAACCCATAAATAATTCAGATGCATATCCTGCTGCTAAGTAATCACAATGTTGCATTAACCGCAAGTAAACTAATTATAGATGCACCGATGCAATAAAGTATCTCTGCAATTTTTTATCGATGCATAATGCACCTATCTTCAATGCACTTCGAACTATGTGTTCATATTATAAACACTTACGTAATGAATGTTCCAATCGTAAAGCTAATGGAAAATTTCACTTAAAACGTTTAGCGATGGCATTTTCAATTTTCATTTTGATAGTTTGCACAAAATTTGTAATATTATTGTTGGAGGATGTATGTTTCGAGCTTTCGAAATTCGAATACCGCAGGCGAGAGACGAATGGCGTCGATCGATGCCAGACAGTGACGCAAGGTTGGGTGAAGGACGCAGTCTGCTTATAACACGTAGATTCTACTAGCTTGAATTTTGGGTCGAATGAAATATAGTGCTCTAACATTCTTTTTCTCTGAATTATATAATCATGAACTAATTTACTTGATTCGATCGATCAGCGGATTCACGTATAATTAAATTTGGTCGAAATAAATCTGGTTATGATTGACATCTGTTTCTGTATTTTTTTAGTCAATTTTCATTGAACCAGATTCTTATCACGTCGTACATATACTATATTATTGCCTTATATTTTTAAGTATCGTAACATACACGTATTATTTACATTACGATTATTACACGTAATATTAATTGGAACTGTATATTCTATAGCATATGGCATAAACATGAATTAAATTATATACTTTAAATATAAATTATATAGTTTACCTTTGAATTATATAATCCTATAATAATTTGACACAAGCATTCGAAATTTTACGTTTCTTTACATTTATTGTAAAAAAATTAATAATCCACCTCACTGACGCCTTCCGCTAATCAAGATTCTCGAAGAACCGCGAACGGTTTATGGCAGAATTGAAAAAAACTTGAATGACATCGATTTTCTAGGACTCGCCAAAAACGTGGGTAAGAAAAATCTCGTGTTATCTTCTGAGAAAATTTTCAGTCATGGATCGTCGAGGTATGTGTACAGGTTGTTGAACTCGCGTGAGCACGTTCCTCGTAAAACTAAAATATATTTAGAAAATAAGGCGGATACATTGTTACGAGTCAAACATCTATTCCATTCATCATTGAACACAGTGTCCGTATGCCATCCATCGTCCACCACCGGAATACACGAAACGTAATGAAATTAATTTTATTTGGAAACCTATTAAAAATCGTACATCAATCCTTCCCCAACGTCGAAATTTAACCCAGATATTATGCTTCTCGTGAATATAAAACGTTTACAATTATAAGTTATTCAAAGGTAGCGTAACCCTTATCAACTTTAATATACCTAAAAGCGTCCCGACGTTCGATATACATACTTAAGGAACAATATCATTATTTTCAAAGAAAGTAAAATTTATTATTACACACGCATTGACAATTTCCAATACGAAATTCCGTATTTCCGTCAATATTACGTCATCGATAGAAATTACGTGATCCAACTTCGTCATATGTTATATTATTGTATAATATCATTCTAAAGTTTTTATTGAAATTTCTTCTGAAGCATAAATCCTATATTGTGACACAGCTGCCGCAATTTAATGTTCCACGCAAGGCGTAGAGAAATTCGCGGGCGGGGGCGACAAAGTACACTTCAACAAATTTTGATCCTGCAAGTTTCACAATACAGATATATAGATACGGGGTATTCTAGATACTTCCTCTTGAAAAATAACTTCTTACCTCTCCGGACGCCCTGTATGTATAGGACAATTTAAATATATTCGCCTTTGCGACCTACGCCACAAGCTTATTTTCGTCGTGACGCCTAGTTATGCCAGTAAAGCCAGTGCTTGAGTCACGCATCATCTATATATATATTGATATATTGTTAGAATCCCGTGGGTGTATGTACATATAAAAAAGAAGACTAATAATTATAATCTTTTTATTCAGAAAGTAATCAACACTTCATTTTCTACTGACTATACTTTCTCACCGTATCTCTCTTCAGTAACGCCACGGCACTCATACAATATTCACGCAAATTCTACTATGTTTACATTTGCACTTTGCAAAATCGCCTATGTATCAGTATAAGTAACCACGGTTTATCGTCCGTGGCTTTCATTTCACACTCGCTTAACTCAGGCGGTTCTTATTCGTGACGTTCAAAATAATAATTCTAAGTAACATAATCTATATGTACGAACCATCAATTTCAATAAAAACGTACCGCAGCTTCGAGTCGGTCGAAAAAATGAATCAACAAGGCGGTCAATAATCATCGATATTCCCTCGACGTATACAGTCCATATACATTTCATATACAAATTAAATGCCCACTTGTATCTAAGATTTTAAACAAATATTGTATATAATCTATATAACTTTTGTTATTCTAAAATATAAATTTCTGACTTTTCCAATACATATGCTTTCAGAATGCGTGGTCGATCCGATCTGTAAAGATCGCTATGGGTTCCCAATAAGAAACGACGAATTAATTTAACGCCATGAATCTTTTTTTTTTTTGCGAGAATACGAGACGATCGGTAGATATAAATAAAGTGTCTGATATTTTTTTCGTTTTATGTGAAGCTTTAGAGAAAAAAGTTGTTAACGCGACACAAGTCCAAGTATCTTTGATGTACTGTTAGCGATGATAGCGAATTGATGTAGAGAGAGCCCAGACTATTTTGGTGCGCTTGTGCGTCTCTTTCATCTGGATACTCTTTCGATTACATTTGCCGATTGTACAGCGGTGTGGTATGTGAAATTAGAATAGTTAAAGAAAAAAGAAGATTAGGAGAAGCCCACGACAGCAAGTCTTGTTGTTTTGAGTGGCTCTCATCAGATGAAATTCGAAACCGCACGTGACTGTCGATGATCGTGTCGCAAATATTTATGCGTGCTCAACCCGTATACAGTTGGCGCGTTGTTTCGTCGACGAATGCATTTATTTCACAGAAGAGATTTGATTACGTTAACGTTATGAATAGCGTATACTTGCTGCAGCGACTTACCGATGTCATTGATATCATTGGAGCTGCCAATTGTTATTGCGATTGAGCATATATCTTATTAAACGTATTTATTTTCACATTGCAGCAATCCGCGCGCCTCGCGCAACATGGCCGAGAAGCAACGTCGGGATAACCTGAACACCAATATCTCGACGATGGCTGCACTGGTACCAACCGTCGCCGGAAGTTCGCGAAAGATGGACAAGATTTCTATACTCCGACTGGCGGCTGCCTTCCTGAGGACACAGTATAGTGAGTATCGCATTCGTGGTTCACTTGGTCCTTCCACGTCGCGTACTCATTGCTCAGATATAATTTTGTTTCGTTAAGATCAAATATACCTTTCTCTAAGTTATCTTCTTTGTCACCATATTGACTGGGGATGAGTAAAATTTGTGAAGCAATGAAAAGTTTGTGCGATTAAAATTGTGCAACGTATATCTAGACTCAATAAATTTCGTACTTGGTCGAGACTACAAACATCGTATGTGCAAATATTCTACATGTTATTCGAGCGTGTTATTGATAAGGAATCGAAAAGGAAGATCTTCTTATTGAATTAATTTCGACACGCTCGAGCGCTGGAAATCTTTTGTTAATCGCAAGAAGGTACTCCACCGAATAGATGCTAAGAGTAAATTGGGATTTTAATTGGAATGGCTGATTACGATTATTCCAATGGGCTGGGAAGGACTAGGACGTTTATGGCTACTAAAGCTTTCTTCTCCTTGTCGTTTAGTTTTTCTTGCGAAACGCTGTAAACTCTTTCAATATTGGAAGCCTCACGATATAAAAGCATTTCGTTATTCATTGTGACTTTATAATAGAACGAAAATTCAAGCACGTTCGTATCTGGCATTGTACTCTTTAGTGTTCTTTATCGTCGATATGACTTTATAGAGTGCAAATACAGTTGGTATACTTTTGTCAATCAAATCGTGCGATTTACGCGAATAATTAAATATATTTTTAAATAATAACATTACATTTCAAAGAGCTCTCCTCTCATTATCATTATTATTTAATTAATACATATCAAATCTCATATAAATTTATTTTCCGTATAAGCAAATCAAAGCGTCGGCATGTTCGTTTAATGGCAAAAGAGTTAATGTTCTATATAATACCACTGGTCATTTTCACAAACAGTTCGAGATTAACGTGAATAATTTATATCCAAAAGAAGCTCTATTTGAGAGAATTTGAAGTCTGATTGAAATTTAGTAATTGCGAGTCAACAGGCTCGCCTGCTGTCTCAATACACCCCAGTGAATTGGGCTCTTCCAGTTGGCTCGTGAATTAGTCAATGAAACCATAAAACATTGGAAGCCATATATAAGCCAGATGATATGGTATTTTGTGTTTTACCACAATGAGGTAAACACACGTATACACGTGCATTTATTCACTATCCCGGTGCTCTCCAGACGCTCGTTAATTACATCCCCATGACTTGGGTGGTCCTTAAAGCGGTCAACGATCGTACAAAAGTTTTAGCGTTTTCGTTCACTACACGCGAACAACCATCTAAAACCGAAAGAAATCGTTTGACGTGCTGTATACGAACACAGTCCAATTCTGTACTTGAACTTTCATGACATCCAGCTCGGTAATATGAAGCCACATGTAAACTTTATTTGCGTTCGTCGATTTCAATAGAATTTATTGACAAGGTGTCGGGTATCGATATTCAGCGATCGCTGAGGAAACGACGACAAACAGGTATAAAAATAAAAGTTAAAGGAGAACATACATATACATACATATATACATATATATGTATAGTTCGTATGCTCATCAGTGGATGATCGTTATTGATGACGTAAAGTCGATCCACAAGTTCGATGTGCTGTTTTTGACAGATCGAAAATAACGAAGTCTCTAATAAGCCACACGTGGCTCTGCGTAGAATTTTACTTAGGCAGAATTCCACGCGCATGGCTTTGCGCCTAATTATGTTATATTTTTCCATTTACGTATGTATTTCCGTAACTTTATTGAGACTCGCCCACATGTGATTTATTAAGGATTACATTGTTTGCGGACTTTCAAAGAAACACACATTGAACTCGTGAACCGGCTATAAGAGAACGGACCCCTCTGACTGTATTACCCCTCTGGATTTTTCAATGTACTTAATGTTGCTTTCAATGGTATTTAATTGGGTAAGTTGTTTACGGTTTGAGGATAGATCACCGAGGGTGTTTAGCTGGAGGCAAGGAGCGAGACGCATATGGAGACAACGAGGACTAGAAGGAGGATAGGGATACCTCAGAAGATAAGGTTAGGACGGTAATCCTTGCTAATAACGTTCTTTTGTTACAGCTCTTGGTTCTGGCTCGGCTGGATTTCTACCGCGTCAATTCAATGACTTCGACCTCGAGCAGTACTTCGTCGATGTAAGTGGTAACCGACGTTACGTCGAGTTTCCTCTCGATGAAGAGAAAAACAATCCTTGCTGCTTACTTGGTGTTTACCTTGCAGAACGTGGTCGGTAGTGGTGGATTCGTGATAATAACTACGACGGTGGGGAAGATTGTCTACGTCAGTCGGCACATGGAGCAGCACCTTGGCCACGCTCAGGTAGTTAAATCCAGTGAAATTATATTGATAAGTAATGAATTAAATGACAGAGGATTATCGTTATCAATTTATCATACAATATCCTGGAATTATAAGTATGAATATATGTATATTATACTTAAGTCAATATTGGGCAAGAAGGTGATCAGTTTACGAGCGGAAGGGATGACATCGGCATAAGGCTCTTGGAAATGGGCATAGAAGAAAATATTTGGGGATTGATGATAATACCAACGTGGCTGACGAGATAGTATTAACTGTATAAAAAAGGAGTATGAATACGAGGAAAAAGTTCATGTCTGTTCATCGTACCGAGAAAAGCTATTCCTGTCTGGTTGTAGCATACTGTACGTAGCTACGTTAAATATTTTTTAGTAACCATACTGGGTCACAGTTATATGCATATGGGGTTTAATTATATAAAGGGCACAGCTTTTCTATAGTTAACTATATGTTCAAGTTATTCCAAGCAGAAATCCGTGTACTGTACTCAGATATTTTTTTCAGTATATCCGTTCACCAAGTCAGAACAAGATGAGCTGAAAAGTATTACGGAGGATCAAAACTCAGTGGTGGTTAAGATAAAGTAGGGAAGTGTGAGCGGTAAGAGAGTGAATGGTTCTCGAGAAGTTTCAGGGAGCAACGTCAGCCAGCGGCAAATCTCGACAAACAAGGGTTGCTTGTGAGCTTATCGATCAAATGCACGCGTGCAACTGAATGCGTTCCCATGGCAACCATGATATAGTCTACTTCCTCTGTCGTATTCCTCACTAAGCGAAGACACGGTATTTGCTGTTGCGTGGTTCGAACATGGGATAAAAACAAACTCATCGCCAACGGTCCACCTCCCTTCCTTCGTATCCTGCTTCTTGGGTAACTTCTGATCAGCGTCAAGAATCGATCTGATTTTCTCACACAACCCTTTGGGTCGGATTCCTGACTTTGGGTATTCGATTCGTCCTCGGCGTTACCATGTATTCCTAAAAATAATGTATAAGGAGGAATATCTTCTCTATGATAATTCTTCGAGTTGCTAAAGGCTCTCTCGAGATTCTTGCGAGATCAGCTCTGGGATTCCGTTTTACACCTAGCAGCTTCGGTAGGACGATATATTAAAAAAAGAGGACAGGCACGCGAGCATCGTCCATATGCCTGGGGATACGTATTGTCTTGAAAAAGTGTGCTGGGTATCCTAGAGTTGGTAGGCATAGTTACATGCATAGAGAACACGGAGGAATTGTCTCTCCGTAGAGAGTTAACAGTAGGTCCTTTTCACTCCTTATGCCCCAACACTCACTCCTTCTCTGTTATATCTATTTCCTCCCTCGTAAGATTTCACGGGCTGGTTTCGCATAACGAGGTTTTCAGATTATTTTAAGATCCGGCGTAGATACTCGGCTCGTTCGTACGCGCGTAATCGCCTTGCTTACAAACAGGAAAGACGACATTGATAGATATTTGGCTTGACTCGTTGACTGTAAGTAGGATTGCAGGCACTGTTCTATACGTTAACCATTCAGTTTTTTTTTATGTAAGCTTTTATTCAATTCTGAACACAGTTACGTAGACACACTGTTAGGGGTAATATATACTCTTGGGCTTTTGTATACCATATAAGGTTAAATTATCCAGAATGTGTCTGATAAGTATACGTATTGCCAAGAATTTTCGTAGAATGAATACTTTGCACGAGGAACTTAGGACGATACGTTTGAAGCATCAAGCTTGCCTAAATCATTCGTTTCATTGTAACGAAGAGACGTGGAATCTGGTATATTGAATATCCTGCAGAATTTATATCCGCTTAACAGTTATGCCGTTGAAGATTCCAAATAGCTTCTTCATATAGACATGCTAAGGAAGTTACATTGAGTACCTTAAGGATATAGTTAAGTTTTATAAAAGAGTCATGAAAAAGAGTACATGCCTACGTTAAAGTTTCGATATACCATTGAAACGTTACATTGTACAATTATACTCAGAGAAAGAATTTCTAAATTTGTATGTAAGAAGTGAAGCCGTTTATCCGAGAGGTGGAAAATGAGGACTTGTAAGTTGTTCGTGTTACCCCGAATGCTCTACGTTCCCATTTTTATCTTGGCCATGAGATCAATTCATTACATGGTAATCTTTTTTTTTCAGAATGAGGTGCAGGGACAGTCTCTCTACAACTTCGTCTGCCCGGACGATCACGAGGATCTCACCAGGAACCTTACCCCCGATGACGAACAATCATCCACGTCTGAGATACGGAGCACAACCGCATCAGGAACTTCGCGTTTGAGTATCGAGGAGAACTCAAACTCTTCCGAAGACCACAGCTCGCCGAGACACGAAAGACGGTTTCGAGAGCAAAAACGTAGCTTTAACCTGAGAATGTCCCAACGTGCCGTCTCGAGACGAGAACATACCCAGTACGAATATATTCATATGTCAGGTGTACTGAGACTGGCCGAAGCATGTAGGAAACAGGATGCGAACTCCGGTAGCAGAACGAGACTTCGAGGTGAACTTTTTTATTCTTTAGAATGTTAACGGGTCCCACGTTCATGGAAAACAGCAGGTCGATTCGTTGATCGGCTGCCCTGCTTATTTGTTTAAACTGTTTTCAATCCCTTCTTCCCTGTCTTTTTCATGGCAGCGAAACATGATTTTTCATATTCGTACTTTCCATAAGCATTGCTCCTTGTTATTATCTTTCATTTTTGTTTTCTGTTTAATATATTCAGAAGTCAACTCTACCAGCAATGATATCATATTCGTGGGCATCGCACGACTACTGAAGAAACGTACCATTACGGAATTGTCTCTTCTGGAGGCCACCAAGGATGAATACGTCACTCGGCACCTTGTAGATGGTAGAATTATTTTCTGCGACCATAGGATATCCGTTGTCGCTGGATATATGACTGAGGAAGTGTCCGGTCTAAATGCCTTTAAGTTTATGCATAAAGATGACGTTAGATGGACGATGATCGGACTACGACAAAGTAATTAAAAATTTTATCATTATATTGTGTTGTTTCCATTGCACGGTGTACTATTTTTCTCTTGTATTGCAGTGTACGACCGTGGTGAAGGATTCGGCATGTCTTGCTACAGGCTCCTTTCAAAGACGGGAGAATTTATCTACCTGCGGACGCACGGTTACCTCGAATTTGATAAGAACACACAAACCGTGGAATCATTCGTCTGTATCAATACTTTAGTACCGTAAGTATCTGACTCATGGGTCATCCATAGTGATTTACAATTCGATTCGATATGATTAATATGTTTAGTAACATGAAATTATTTTTTATACAGTGAAGAAGAGGGCCTCGAACTTGTAAATGATATGAAAACCAGATTTTCTGCTTCTGTTTCAAACATCGATAACTCTCTGGTTGGCTTCAAAGATGTTACACCAAGTTTCGTAAGTCTCGTAGTCTAAGTACTCGTTCTCGATAATTATATTGCCTTGCTGGCATGGCAAATGGACGGAACAGACCGGATCGGATACGATCGGCAATGCGAGTCCGGCATAGCAATACCATAAAATCTTTAAGAGTGCATGACATTTACATACATTTAAAAAGAAAGTAGAGCGATCTACCTAAAGACATTCGTGAATTAGAGATTCGCTAGTATTACTTATATAATAAAGCATGCTATGAAATTCATGGTACAACAGGAAGTAACTTCCGTATTTCAGAACGGTCAATCGCTTCCCGACTCTAGGAGTACATTGGAAGATCCAGTGGAACTTGAGGATGCCATTACCAACCTGATCAGCGAACTGCCATCTCCAATAATATCGGAGAATCGCGAAATACCGTCACCCTTACCGCACTCACAGTACGTAAAGGCTGCAATTCTCTCGCAACGTTTACCACCAAGTTCCGTACAAGCCAACAAAATTGGTATCAAGGAGATCCATCACACTTCTGTTTGTGTCGGCAAGGAAGTAAATCGTACCGCGAATGATGAGCAAGTGATTGATTGCAAGTCACCAAAAGAAACATCGCATGTGGTGAATCACCTTTCGGCATGTGAAAAGAAACTGCCCATACTGAATTCGCCATCATCAGAGAATAATAGACTTCATCAGAACGTGCCTGTGGCCGAAGAGAGTATTCCTGAACTGGATAATCATAGGGAGGAAAGCAGAATAGTCGAACAGCCCATGTCTGGTCGACGCAACGCCCCTGAAAAGAAAATGTCTGGTGTCTCAAAATATCCACTTGCAGAAAAGAAAATTCTCAGCGGTGATAGATCCCCAGCAGAAAGGGCTTCTCCAAATATTAATCTCGAAGCAGGAACAACAAGCGTTCGCTGTATGAGTCCTAGTCGAAGAAAGGACTTGAACAAGGTTGAATTCACTGTGAACTCAGAAGTTTCTATGGAGAGACCCTCAGTCGTCTTTGAAGCTAGACCCAACAATGAGCATACTATTCTCCTTGCGAATATTCTCAATCCGAGCAATTCTAATCAAGAAAAGGAAGAGGTTATGTTTCAAGCTAAGCATGTTAAGAAAGAAATATGCAGTGATATGGGTCAAGGAAGTTCCACTGTGAAAAGGACATGCAAAAGCGAGGGCGAGGAGCCGGACCTGGTTTCTAGTAAAAGAAAACGTAAGAAGTCGTATCTGATTGAAGAGGAGACGTCCTTTGGTGCAGAGGCATCGATACCAGATCCTCGAAGTACTTACTACGACGGTAACAGCGCCATTGCGTCACCCATCGTGTGTTTCCCCGACGAGGACCTACAGACTAGCCTCGCTCTAGATGTTCCTCCGATGGAGGAGCTACATGTACCGATCCAATCACCGAGCTCGAGTTTGCAGGACATCGCTATGGATTATCAGCAGCTTGATCCAGGTACCCTCGGGATATCCACTGCCGACGAGGATCAGCTGAGGGACTTTCAAGACATCCAGGAAGACACGCTCAGCCCGAGCCTCGACTCGAATCCAGGTAGCCCACAAGTAGTGCTCCCATCCACAAACAATATTACTGACGAAAGCACGTACACGACACTCTAGCAGCACCAAAAATCTCCAACCGATATCTTTATGCATATCCTTGCACCGACCAAAATACGCCTTGCCTTCCGTGTCGACTCGTTTATGCTCGATGCTAACCGGAGAATCATCGGGGCATGACTAGTATTGCTCGTGACCACCTGCGTTTTATCCCTACAAACAAAATTGAGAATTACTGCGAGTCAAGCACTGCTAACGTATATTCTGTCTGGCATGTTTGTAGATCTTATGAAGATGTTCGACAACCTCCGACCCGTCATGGCTTTTGAAAGTAAGTTCCTTATTTTTATAATAGCCTGTACGACCTAGGCATCTCACGTTCTTTCCTTTTTCAATTTATATCTTGCTTTCTCTATTGCCTCTACTTCGAGTCTCTCTTCCTTCAGCATGTGTGTTTCTCTATGCTCGCACGACGACTTAAACTGTGCAAATATTGCGACGTGAAAAGAATCGCTAGAACTTTTTTATCTTTCTTGCACAATAATATTTTTTTTCCTCTCCTTTCTTATATACACTACGCTTTTCTGCGTAAGCTAAGAGATGGGTAAAGCAATGTATTATATGGCGTGTTTTTATACTTGCCGGAAACTCGATTCTCCGTACAGCTGCCAGCCTTTCTGTTGTGCCTTGGAAAACGTAAATGTTTTCTTTATTTTAATTTTAGTGAATCATTCACAGACACTGTCATATTGTTGTAACCCTCAAACTCCACACAGGTGTGAATTCGCACCAGCCATTGTGGAAGGTGTGGAATTTAAGGATTAACTAATGTCACATACAGTTTTTCATTTTCCAACACAAATTTTTTTAATGAGGAATTCTTTCGTCATTCTCTCTTTCCGAAAATAATTATGCTCGAATTCTTCATTTATCAGGATACCCATGGCCACGTTAGCTTCCAAAAATAGGGATTTGTAAAGACTTTTCGGCAATCGCATATTTGCGGAATATATCATCGAAGAATTTACCTCGTCCCTCCATCTTTTCCATCGAAAGTTCATATTTCAAACCATTCGAAATCCGTCATTTACCGGAAGGCCTCACAATGAGCTCCCGCAACATACATCTTGCTCATCTACTTTTGTTGTCAATGTTACAGAAATTATCGACAAGGTGAAGGCACAACAATTTGCAGTGAGCGATGTAAGTTTCTATTTATATTCTATGCCACAAAATGTTTTCCAGTCAGTAAATCTTAATTCAATTACTGCCATGTTTTATTCTTGTATCGTCTTTGTTAATTTATTCTAGCAATTCATCAAAATCGTTTGTCATATTGTTGTTATTTGCTCTTGAGATTATTTTTTTCCGTGCTAATAACGCATTCACATTACAGCAAGTTGTTAACGAAGAAATACGAAGAACCCACCTTCAGCTCGCAAATAGCATGGCGTTGCGAGAATCACAGTTCAGCATATTAGAACGTGATCTGGAAGATCCGGCGCTTCAGGCTCAGCGTGAAAATTTTAATCAATTGCAGGTAATTAATTAGTTCATTTGTAATTGATCGAAGTTAGAAGACAGCATACAATAAGAAAATCTGTAGAAGGAAGCAGCTATGAAAAATAAGTACCAGGGAAAGTGAGAAATTTGTAAGAGTAGAAGAAAGATGCTTGTCTTTAATAAATTTTAAAGAATAATTAATCATTTTTCCATCGAAAGTAATCCATTGTTCTCGTTGTAATAATTGCCGTCTGGCGTCATATGTTTCAGGCGGAACACGTAAAGCAAAAACAATTCCTTAAAACGCTGCAACAAGATCATCAGAACATGCAGATCAACGTGAAGCATAACATCGACGTATGAGAATTAGCGATCAAGGAAGTGCTTGGAAAGGCTTTCAGTTCGTCCTCGAAAAAGGAAATATAATAAAATAGAAACAGTAGCGGATTCTTCAATAGGAAATTCACAAAAGACGACGAAAATTCGATCTTTCCAAAATCTCATTGAGTTGTATCTGTGTGCAACTTCACTGATTTTGCCATGACGTGAAATCCTACCATCTCGAGGATATATTCTCAAAGCTCTACTCAGGAAAAGTGCGAGAAGAAATGAACATTATTACCAAAACAGAGACACCCCGTACACATTAGAAAATAATTAAAAAAAAAATGCGTTCACCCTGTGTCCCCGTAGGGACATCTCTACGCGTGCACGATCGCTACGATCTTTAATGTACTTCAGGGAAACTGTGATTCGCATATGATTGCATTGCGTATCCATATTCTAGAGCGGGTACTTTCTTTTCATTATAAGAAATAATTCGATCCAAATTCCCGATTCGCACTCCCACGAAAATCAAAGTTCCTCATTTTTACAATTATCCGTGTCTAAAAGAAGACGAACGGTGCTCCCATACACATGTTATTCTCTGGATTGTTCTCAAGCAACAACTGTAAATATTGTTACGTATCAGATTTTATTTTCTCTCACAATGACAAATGCAGTCCGCGTACCTTCATTTGCGTGAATGTACACGTAAGTGTACTAATATATATGTCAAGAAATACGTACCAAGTTCAGATGCGTAATCATATGCATTTTATATTGATTGGTTATACGCAAAAAAGACTTAGTTTACAGATAGATGGTCGATACGGAAGAATATCGTCCAGCACACACTACTCGAGTACTAATTATGTAAAATACAGAGCGAACGCGATTCGCGTTATAAATAGATGTTCCTTCAATGACGACGAAGTGCGAATGTGAGTTGGAACGAATTTCAAGGCTCTTCGAAGAGCAAACCCGCTCATCCTCGCGCCTCCTCGCATCAGAGTAAATCTGCAATACGCAGTTGGCAATTTTGAAATCTATCCGAGAGGAGGGAGAGGAAAAAAAATATAGAATGAGAACCAGGGAAAAGGAATGACAGCAAAAGCAACAAAGAAATTCGAGATATAAATATAGATTGGAGAGAGAAAACTTGGACGTGAAATTCAAAACGGTGGACGGGGCTTTAGAAAATCTTGTAAATAATGCGCCCACTTTTTTCGCCCGAGCTTTTTTTTTTAAAGCGTCAGCCTCACGAAACACTTTTCAGTCCGAAATTACAAATAATGTAAAATTGGGTGTAAACTACCTCTGCGCGATGGCATGACGATTGAACGACGATAACGATGATAACGTCGACAATTATGACGTATGCATAAAAACAAGGAATAACATTACTGTTTATTAAGCGATTAAGATATTAAGGATAATTTTATGAACGAAATAATTAATCGTTGCCATCGATTTAATTGGCTCACTGTAAGACTGCAATGTTATAATATATGCATATATTATTATTATTATTATTATTATTATTATTATTAATACGATTATACTTATTATTATGCATAATAATAAAGTGAATCCATTGTAATATCTACCGTATGGGTATAAGTACAGACGCTGGTAGCAATGGCGTTCATAGTTGTAATCGAAGTCTTGTCATCAACATCGTATACGTGGTTGAATTTCAAAAAATCACGAAATCTGGTACCGTCATAATTCACCATCTTGGATTATAGATGGTAGGAGACTCGTATTAATCTTAATAAGTATCGTACGCGGTTCTACTGAATTCATTCAACAATGTAAACGATGCATACGCCATCCGTGCTACCTGTTCATCTCTATCTATTACGTTTAGAGGCATAATTTTGCGAGTAAGCAATGGTATACTAATATACTTACCGTATGACATGATATTTACTGTATATCATTATTAGTCTACCGCTATTGTTTTTACTTCGACGAGCGTGTGTGAAAAGAATACGAAAGTGCCAAGATCATTAGCGCTGACCTTTTCCAATTGATAATGTTAAGTTCGAATCCCAGGTTAATTATTTTTTCATCGACTGTTTATAAGACATAATTACAAGTACCGCGTTGATAACTGTTGAAGCGGTGAAGTAAAACTTTTTTTTACTGCTTGACCAATGCCTCAGTAATCCGGATTCCGTATCAAATTATTTGTATCTTGTCAAATCATTTTTTTTTAAATGTATTCGTCTGTGTTACGTTTAAAATTTGACAATATTTTTTCCCGACAAATCGCGATTTTGCTATGCAACGATACTTGGCCTTTCGCGAAATAATCACGCCTCGTATAACCTACCGTTTAATTTTAATTTCTCTTTTTAATTTGTAAGTCTGACTACAAACAAAAGCCGTGGGTAAAATGAATACACATTAATGTCACGCAAAAGTGTTTCCCAAACTCACAAGCGTACCCAGGATACCTTGTATCAAATTTTTTATTGCTATAGTCGTCATTATACCTTAGTTTTGGCTTCAAGGGGTCATCTTCTTATCACTTAAATTTGTAAAAGAGTCCCCTTGAATGTAAAACTGATGTCAGAAAATGATTGTTCTTGTATCCTGAGATAAATTTAATTTTTTTTATGAACAAATGAGAGATGGAAAGATACGGTATTTTTTTAATGTACAGAGAATTTTTATGTCTGAAGAACACATCCCTGGGAATAAATGTGATTTTCGTGTCATTTAGGACATGATTACAAAGGACGCATTTGGAAACCGTTTCTCCTGTTAGATCTTACAATGTTTTCTCAATCACACTGAGATCGAATTCGTAAGAGGAGGACGCAGTGATTCAGTATTGATACGAGTAAATTTTCCAATTGCATCCCAGTGACTAAGGCCCTCGTACGTTGCATCTCTCCAAAAATATATATATAATATATACATATATAAATAAACAATATATTTGTGAAAGCTATTTTCATAGACGTTGCTCATGATATATCGTCGTCTGTGGTACAACTGGTTAAAGTTCGGGAAACACTATATCCTACTTCGATAACATGTAAAAAAGATATACTACGTCATAGCACCAGCTACATTACAACCCACCCACCCGCACGTGCCAACATGATTCCCTATTCCTTCTAGAAACCCGTCGCTCATTTCCCACCCACAAATGTATAGTACAAAATACAAATCCAAACTGTCTGTGTTCAATGTAATCCCTCGAGATATACAATTTTTAGTGCATCAAGAAATTCACCCATATATGTCCCCTGTGAGATGCGAACTTTACGCGTGCCGCGTAATTCCAATAACCAATTTCTTTTTTCGACTTGGTATCGTCGAGCGTTAAGATACCAAAAAAATATATGAAGCATACTCCTGGTGACGAGTGTTCGTTCAATGTTCAAAAAGTTTCCTAAAAGAAGAAAAAGAATTTCCATTTGTAGTAGTAAATTTTATTCTTGTAATTGGATTTTATTCTCTCTGGCTCGCTCTTTAATTGTAATTCCGGCTGTCTTTTAAAGCACAAAACACTCGTCAACGAGGGTTCTATAATGTTACACATTTCTCCATAAGTAATCTAAAAAAAATAGAGTATTGTCGATATGCACTGCTCGATCGTGACCTAAGCGGTGACAGGATGTGTTTTGTCATGAAAATCGTGTTTCAGTCTTAGGTATGAAATTAGGTGCAACTCGAAAAATTTACGATGATAATATTAAACATTATATGCAATAGGATGTGAAAGATGAACGAACAAATTTTCTGTTTTACTGTTTTTCTTTAAGCAAATCGTGTTAAGGTGACGTTAAATCTAGTAACTATTTGTCTTGGTGTTTTCTCTTAAATAATGTTTCGAACCGTAATAACGTTACTCGTTTGTAGTATTGTACAATGTTTTAAGTCAGCTTTGTTTATCATCGTGAACCTTCCGATAACAAGCAAGATTCGATCCGAGCGCCATCTATCGATGTTGTCGTTAAGCAATCGTTGACTATCATGAGAGAAATGTTGACATGAGAAATAATAAAATCGAAAAGGGGGAAGTATTGCGTAATTAGATGTACGTCGTAATTGAAACGTATGTCATTTCATCAACGTTAGAGTGGATACTAATAGCAACACAGACAGTCTGCTCTGCAGCACTATCATATATGCGATATATTAGGAAAAAAAACTGAACTTTATAATATTGTAAATACGTTATTATATTTTATACTTTGTTGATTGTATATAAGTGGTTTTACCTTTCTTCTTTTCATTTCTTTCATCTCTCTCGTTTCTCTTTGTTAACCTATCTGTTTGTCTCTTGGACTTGATTGTGAGTGGGCATAAGACACCGCAATGAAAATACATAGACAACCGAAACACTACAGAGAGACACATGCGCGAATACATACATACGTCCGTGTACATTTTTTGTAAGATACATGTGCTTTTGAATGAAAAAAAAAAAATGAAAATTTTACTTAACCATGTTTCTCGAATGTTTGAGGAGTTACGGGATCTTAGTGAAAATGTAATTATCCATTTGAAATTTGTACTATCAAGTTATCGGTCCGTGACACAATTGCCATCAAAATTTCAAGTTAACAATTTACACCAGTTACGAAATATTAACTGTCAGAGTTACTCTCTTATCCGTGTCAAGATGCGGAAAAATATCCAGAAATGTTGGTTATAGAATTCTAATGAATGAACAAATGTAACCAGCTATATGAAAGACTAATCAAAGAGTAACGGAACTGTTAGGATGAGCCAGTACAAAAATCAAGTCATTGGTCTATACCGTTAATTAATTATATTAAAAAATTAATGTAGAAACATCTTGTTTTTTGCCTCCACGACTGAACGTAGGGATGATGTGTGACAACACCGCATGAGCATAGAATGGCATACATTCCTGAATATCGTAATAAGACTAAAGAATGAATTGAAGATGATTCAAATGTTTTTTGATGATACTCTGATGAAAAAAAAAATGATTCCCACCAAAGATGTAAAGGCAAAGCTCAGTTAATGAACGCGTCGTTGCCATTTCTAAAAACTATAATTTGCACATAGAAATAAAATATGACCGTTAAAATAATATCAAAAAATTATAACTATGTTTGTATTGCAAAAAACTTTGTATCTGTAAGTCTAAACATCAACATTTTTTATAACGACATTTTTTACTAAGAAAATTTAATGTTAACGAGTCAGCGTCCTGCTGATAAACGATAGAGTTCTCCCTAATTTTCCCCTATGCGATAAGAGATCTCGAAACTCCTTAAGCCGAACGAGTGCTACGTTATTCTCATTGGTTTAAGGCACTCTTTGGGAATTTGCAATATTTTATTTTATTTGGAAAACAACGTCACAGACCCCCGTGTTCCTTTGAGTCTCTATTCCGTGTCACGTGATAATAATATTTCAATTTTGTTGACAATTCTTAGATAACTGACACTCGTGCAAGATAGCCAGCTGTCAATTGGGCACAGAAAATCCTTGCGTCAGATCTATTTATGAACTAAATGCTCATGTATCGTAAAAGGCAATTTTAAAAAATTTCAGAGAACACGGGAACGAATTTAAAATCCCAAAAGTATTGTCACTTAACCAAAGAGAAATTAAAATTTCATGTATAGACATTTTTGATAGGTAAGAACTGGAAGTCGAGTTTATTATAAACGAATTGAGTATCCCGTCAATTTATATAAGATTTTACTTTCTGCCAATCGAATACAAAGCCGCCATTGTGCATTTTACAAATGTCATGTATACTCATTAAGTATGGCAATTTCTGTAAGTGCAAAAAGTGAACATTCGCCACCTTGCAGATATTATGCAAAATCGAAATGTCAATGCTAATGATTAAGTAGTAATAAAATACAATCCACATTTATTTTTAAAGTGGGAAAGAACTTGGGTGAATCGAAGGGAATGTGAAAATTGGGATAAAATTCAATTTTTGTCCCTTTCTTCAAAGCTAGTCGAACTTCATCAGGACCTCGAAGAAAGATTTCAATAAAATTCAAACAAAGAAGTATAGAAATATAAATGAAATTAAATTGTTAGGTGACAGTTCGAAAACATATACAATGACATTCATATGAAAGGTGTCCCTATGGAGTTCAATTTGAATTGAGTGACAATTTTGATAAAATAGATGTAATTCTGAATTCCACCCAATTACGGCGGGAGGCTGACAACTTATTTTTGGCTCTCAGATTTCTAATTATTTTAAACTTAAAGACAAATCTCCTCCAATTTTTCAAAGAGTAGAATGAGATAGTAAAACTTACATACACACAGTTTAATCACACGGGACATATGTACACTGAAATATATACACAGTCGTGACTTTATTGTGAATAACCCGTAAAATGTAAAGAGATTTATATAAATGTTTACAGTCGAAGGTTCAAGACATTTTGCGTGTACGTTAAATGAATATGTTTTCCGGGGCGCAAAATCACGGGAAAATGGAAGATATATGAAAAATACGAAATAAAGAAAAAAAATATGGGTAAATGGAAGGAAGAAAAAAATATGTAAATGATGAATTAATATTACGAAATCGCGAGGATGTATTAAATTACGCGCGCGAAATTTTTCTTGCTTAAATATAACGAATTAAAATTAACGATATTGGAAACATTTGTCATGTAATCGATTAATTCAACATATTAATATTGCTTGAAAAATTAATGAGAGAATTAATAACTGTCGGTAACGGCAGTTTGGACGAAATTTTACGAGTAGTTGAGCTTTTCTAATTGTCGATGGGATACATGCAATTTCTGCACAATGCGCTCGAAATACAAATAAACAAGTCGGTTCGCAGGACAATGCATGACTAATGAAAATTACGAAGCTAATTTTTTTATTTTAATTTTTCGCATTATCTGCCATCCGTATATTAATTTTTCGTGAATATCATTGTTCCACCACAATTCTATATTTCAGTGTTGATATAGGCGAAACTGCACGCAAGTGACGTCAGTGTTATAAATATTAACGAAATGGGTTCGGAAATAATTTTTTTGCTGTTTAAATCATGCGAAATCTAATTGTTAAAGTTTTCTTTGAGTATTGTTAAATGATTTTAAGTATTTATTTAAAATATCTCAATGGATTGTTGATCGGATTATTATTATCAATCAGCAAGTCACGTGGTGCATTGTGCTTGTGCAGAAATTCGCGGCGAGGATAGTTTTCTAATACGCTAGAGAAGGTTAAGAGATAACACGTAATTAATTAATGATAAATGAATTAATAATGTAACGAATAAAAAAAACAAATTACATATAATTGGGGATCATTGTACACGTATAGTTATTGTGTCAAGACTGAAATATCAAGACTTTCGTAGAGGTGGAACGTTTTTGTAAATAATACTGCCTAAAAATATATGTAGGAATTATATAAGAAAAATACAGTAATAATGTTTTGTCTGTTACTTACTCACCCGATATTTTTGCCCTCTGCAAATTATTATTCTCTTCCTCTGCTTGTGTCTTACTTATCGTTCATGGAATCGGACCGTGATAATCTATCCTTTCAAATTATACGTTATAATTTGCCACTGTTTATCAGAATTAATTGAAAAGCATTTATTTTATTTTATTAATAAGGCAACTACTGAATAGAGGATGAGGTAAAAGACTAAATGATACAAAACGACGAAAATTGAGACTTTCCAATCGGGACTTAAATCATAGGTTGCTTATTGTCCAAATAGCCATATAAATTAGTGACAAAGCAATATTCTTAAAAATATATTTCAATTCTATTTAACATTAATATCGATGATCAACATATACAAGAAATCCTACTAGCTTGAACGATTCAAATAATTTTATAATCTTTCTTTAATGGTATCCGTGCCAGATTCAATCCTATATCGAAATCATAAATGTTTCAGTTCAGCAATTACGTACTCTACGCATGGCATCGGCCAGTTACTTTTTGAAAATGCACATGTGTATTTTTTATATTGTCGTCGAATTAAAGTGCAACACAATGTGCAAATCAAAGTGCAACTTGAGATATATCGTTGCACTAAGAAATATCTTAAAAATCTTTTTTTAGGCTGCAATAGACATTTTTTAATTAGATTTTAGTATTTGCAGTATCCGCACGTCTTGAATATTATAACGTATCAGATATACAGTTCGAACGAAATCGTTCGAATTAAGATAAATATTAATTAGGAGACACTCATATATAAACTGGCTCAGATAATTGAGATTCGCTTTTTGATACATAGTCTTAAGTATATAGGGTGTTTCTTTTATCTCTGCCACCCGAAATAACTCGGTAATTATCGATGTAAAAATGCTATAATTAAACACTTTATTCACGTATAATTAATCACTAAATGATTAAGGATATATTTATTTTATGTGATATACTTAGCAATTTTTCGACCGACTGATGCTTTACTGTTAATCTATTTTCAAACAGAAGCTTTCAACAATGTATGTATATTCATATACAGGGTGTTTCTTTAATCTCTGCCACCCGAAATAACTCGGTAATTATCGATGTAACAACAAAATGTTTCAAACAAAAGTTGTACGGTGTGGAGGGGGCCACCAAATGCGACCAATTTTTTTTATTTCGGTGGAGGCGTTGACGCACAGTGAAGGTCACCTTCACTTTTTTTAAATAGAATGGTAGGAGCACCTCAATAGAATTGTGGAGCACCTCAAGCCGCATAAAAAAGATTAAGGGGTCGGAGTCGTTCAAGGTCATTCAAGGTCAGTATCGATGATACAAATCTAAATATCTCGGATCACTACCAAATATTTGGTAGTCATCCTCAATGTCCCCCATAAAGAAAAATCGAGTGGATTTAAGTCCGGTGATCTAGCAGGCCAGCCTATTCGTGATCCTCGGCTAATCTGCTTATTACTAAATTTTCGGTCGACAGCATTGCGACCTATCCGTGCAAAATGAGCTGGACAACCATCATGTTGATAGCAGAGGTTTTGCCGATCCCACAAGGTTGGATCTTCAAGAAGCACAGTTAATATTTCTTCCAGAAAAGCAGAAATAACATATAAATTTGAAAATACCAAATGTCTAAAATGACCAATCCGATCCGAGATATTTAGATTTGTATCATCCATACTGACCTTGAATGACCTTGAACGACTTTGACCCCTCAATCTTTTTTATGCGGCTTGAGGTGCTTCACAAGATGACTGAAAAAAAATGTACCATTCTATTTAAAAAAAGTGAAGGTGACCTTCACTGTGCGTCAACGCCTCCACCGAAATAAAAAAAATTGGTCGCATTTGGTGGCCCCCTCCACACCGTACAACTTTTGTTTGAAACATTTTGTTGTTACATCGATAATTACCGAGTTATTTCGGGTGGCAGAGATTAAAGAAACACCCTGTATATGAATATACATACATTGTTGAAAGCTTCTGTTTGAAAATAGATTAACAGTAAAGCATCAGTCGGTCGAAAAATTGCTAAGTATATCACATAAAATAAATATATCCTTAATCATTTAGTGATTAATTATACGTGAATAAAGTGTTTAATTATAGTTAAAAGTAATTTATTAATTCCAATGCACAATCATCCTTCTTCATCTCTTTAGAAGATTTCTACGTCGAGCACATAAATATCAACTGATCAATAAACATTTTAAAAAAGATTCTTCAAAATGTCGAAAATTGTATATATCTAATGAAACGACTTTTTGAATTAAAAAGAATATAACATAAATAGGAAGCAGACTGATTTAAGCACATACCGAGTATATTAGGTAAGATGCACGCTTACGGTTTGCGACGAAGTGCTGTGCGATTTTGAAAATCTGATGTGACAACCACTGAATACCTTTTTGTTACGCATCGATTGCGCATATTATTATTGTTCGTTTAACCATGCTAACGTTTAACTTGCCATTTCAAATGATATTGGAAAAAGTTAAATGCAAAAGTCATAGAGCAAGAAAAAAGAATAGAGATAAAAGGAATTCATATGCTCAACCTTATTCGACAGATTTACTGTGCTTTCGAGTTTCTGGCCGTTAGGTAATATCATTGGTTATAAAAGATCGTAAGTTGCTAGTGGTCCGATTGACGAATTATATTATTAAGTGTCTACACCAACACTTAAAAAGCAGGAACCACGGTGAGTAACAGTTAGGAGTGCTGGAAATTGTAAAATTTGCTAGATCGCAGAACACGCGGAGTGCGGAAGGGGGGGGGCCACTTTTGGGAGCACTTAGGCTTAAAGCGTTCATTCCCCTACGAGCAGGTCGCCTATTCCTGCCTCTTGGACGATCCTGTCTTATCCATTTTTATACTTTTTTCAGTATTTATTTCCTGTCTAGTTCTATACTCGTATTCTTTACTTTGCTACATTCATTTTGTTTTATTTTTTTTTATTTCTTAACTTATTCTTTGTTTTCCTTATTTCTTTCTCTCTGCTCTGTTCTAGCTTACTTTCCATTGTGCTTGTCTTACTTTCCCTATTTCTTTGATTGGGCTAAGCATATTTCTTCGATTAGTCATAGAAGCGTAGTTCATTCTTTTAGAGAAACACACGTAGACTATGGTGACGGGGGTTGCCCTTCCACCTCATTTGCTGAGCTTGCTCGGTAGGTTGGGCCCAAGTTGTAGTCGCACTATGGTCTTTCCGGAGCTCCCGACGGGGGCCTTGGGCACCCTTAGGCCACGCTACGACGATAGTCTTGCGTGCAGTCGATCTAACTAGCAGTCTATCTTTCGCGGCTGTAGTATATCTTTTCGCCTTCCTGAAAACGCTGCAAGGCGTCGCTATGTGTCGGGGGGGAGGGGTAGTCCGTTGGCTCTGGGTTAATTAGCTACCTTTGCCCGTGTTCCTGGTTTAGCTGCACTTGAAGTGGTATCAGTTCTTTTGAGTAGTTTTTTAATAAGTCTCTGCCGGAGACCAGAGACTCGCGCGTTTAACTCATCATTTGCGTCTTTCTTGTTACCCGGCCCAGCTTCCTTCCGTTCCTGAAGTTTTTCCCTCGATCCGCAAAACACGTTATCAGGATTTACCGTGATTATTTTTAACGAGTTATTGCTAATATGCTCTATATAGAAAGTTGACGTTGGTATTGTGTTTGAAGACTGACATAATGAACTCAAATTTATATGAAGTAATGCACGGATCCGTAAAGTAGTACTCGACATGGTATCACACAAAGTTTTATTAATTATTAAATGACCATTAAGTCATAATTAATTGATAGAAATATCAGACGTAGCCTGGGTATCTGCACAGGGAAGGAACCGTGTCGCGGCTGCGTCGCGACGCAGCGTCGACGTGCGTCACAGTAGGCTTTACAGGGCTCCTCCACATCTTTGGTTTCACAGGCTCGTTTAGCAACTCGTCTACGATATCGTTATCAGCCCACCAAGAGGAAGCGGTTACCAAGGATTCGATAAATTTTCACACGCCAGCTGTTCGTCCCTCCGAGAATTCGAGTAAAAGTCATTTCTCGTTACTGAAGTGTGATAATTATATTGTTGATAATCATAACGAATAGGATACGAACGTCAGCTTGTCAGGAATAATCGTAACGAGAAGGAAACGTGGAAAATCGACACGCATTGTGTTAACGTCATGTACGTTTGTCCGTGAAAGCCAGAAAGTTGGCGCGGTGCGCACGCGACGTAATAGAAGCAACGCACCTAGCCATTCCTGTTATTGATTTTGTTACGTGGCGCTGTCATGGAGGATCTTCTGCTGCAGATTGTGAGGGAGGCCCTTAACGCGAGACTACCGAGTCTACGTAAATCGGCGCAGGAAGCACACGGTAAGTTTTAACCTATAAATTTACAGTGAAGATCTTAGTGACGTACGTCTCAAGTGATCCGTACTGGTTGGCCGTTTGTTTAAGATTTTTTGGACAAGCAACAAGGACTCTTGAGAGATCCGCCTCACGAGCTGCGAGCAAAATGTCTGCACACTTTCCAGTTAGCTTTGGAAACAAAGAGAAGCAAATTCGTAGCTTACGGGCTAGCCGGACTACACGTGCGTAATCGACAGTTTGATATTTTTAGGTTAACTTTATATTACCTTACGATATTGATCATTTCGAGTAATGTTCTCTGTGACCTGGATATTCCGTGCATATGAGCGGGGATATTCCGTGCTCGTGGTATAAGCTAAATTATACGTTGTGATATCTATGTAAATACAGCTTGCTTCGTTTTACAGAAAATGTTAAGGGACGACAGATTCCAACCGCCCTACGAACCCGAGGACGACTCCTTGTGGCTACCGGCACAAATTTTACATGCAATGGGATCCATACTTTCGCAGTCGGATGACACACAAACGGATATGCTGAAGGTAAATACACGGTAGTCGTAACTGATTGCTGCTGCGCGCATATCATTACGGTTAATATTTCTGTTTACACGGAACTTAAAGGTTCTACTGCAAGTGGCGTGCTCCTCTTATTGGACGATGAATGGGCGGTTGATCATCGCTGTGCTGACCACGTGCTGCGAAGCATTTGAAAATGGAAATCAAGCAGTGAGAACAGCGGCACAGGCAGCCACTAGTCAGACACTGCGATCATTTTGTTTGTTTTTAGGTAATTCTCGAAGATTTCGAATTAAAGTTACTGCGTGAGTAAAATTATGATGATTGATGATTTATTTTTTATTTATAGACGAGGAGTGCCAAGAAATGGATGAAAATGCAAAAAGAAATAAAAATGTTCGCGAGCGAGGAGTATCCTGCTTTAACGAAGCTATACCGATATTACAATACATTTGTAGCAAGCTGGACGAAGCGCAAACGTGAATATGAAAACACAAAACGAAGGAGGTAATTACAAAGAATGTTAACGGAGCGAATCTTTTTTTTTTTTTAGTACTGGCCGAAACGGATGCACCGTGGTATTCTTGCTGGAATGTCTACACACTTTGATTTCATCCCTTCCGCAAAAGATACATACGAATACACATTTCACGACATTCCTCTGGCAAAAGTTTTGTCCCGCTTTAATAGCATTCCTGGGTACACCCAGAGTAGACAAAACCTTTACGTCACGAGAGGGCAAGGAGTCTGAAGTGGGCAGGGGATCAGGATACCTGGCAACTTCCTTAGGATTCGATAGCCATCAGGCGAAGACCGTGTATAGGTAAATTCGAGAATGTTAAAAAAAAGTTAAGTTACAATATTAATAAGAAACATAATCTCTTTTCAGTATTGGTACCGAATTGGTACGACTAGTCGGATGTATAGGATCCCTACGTCCCGTACTGGAATCCGTATTTCACCGGATGCTTCTCTATCCACCTCCGCAACAACGTCTTGAACCTTTAAAAGCCCTTAGAGAACTCTTACGCAGTCCCAGTCGCGTGGTCGACTTTGCAGGACCATTATTGCTGGAAGATGAGAGAAGCAGCCAACTTCAGAGCGATATGGCTCTTATGCGCCTGTAAGTCGGCAACGGTCCACGCATCAATTTTTATTTGGATTCACTTAATGAAAGTATTAATTATCGACAGAGCCATGGACTCTATAGAAGAGTCGATTGTAGCAGGACCTACAATTTTGCATGCCAGTGTTGCATGCGTGGTAGCAATGTTGTCTGCCTTACAAGAGCTGTGCGAAGGTCGAGCTATCAGTCATGGCTATACGTGCACCATTAATGGTTTATATGAGGAGTTAGAAGCTTGCGATTATAGAGGACCTTTGACCTATCAGAGCATGGCACGATTACCCAAGACCTATAGGTAAGTAATATCTGATCCGGTATCGATATGCCAATGTATAAATGATTCGATATATAGGGAGCAATTAGAACTGATGAGGAAAGGTGGTAGTACCGGAAACGGTATTGGCGGTGGTTCCGATTCTGAATCATCAGGTCACGGACCGTCTGAAAATGGTGACTCAACGGACACCGAAGGCCCCCAAAATGAGTCTGATGATATCAACGAAGAGAACAGTCCCGATGAGAATGATTATGCCTTGGAGAATGAGAGGGAGAGACTGAGACTTGAAAAGTTACCAAAGTGTCTTCACGTAGGTAGACAAGTTGCCGAAGAGTGTAATGTTGACGTTGAACGTCACAATGCAAGACGTTTTGCTAAAACTTTGAGAACCGATCTGATACCCATGGTACTTTCATTGCGAAGCAACATAGAGGTCGATGAGGCGTTACAGAATTTCGCGTCCGAGTACTGTCAAGGTATGTACCTATAGTTTAGAAAGTGACAAGGAGTTTACTTATATTTATAGAAAATCGTTATTGTTATTTTCAGGTGTTTTTGCGGCACAGCAACGGTTGCAGGATCAGGGTGATACAAGTGTAGATACTTGTGCACTTATAACAATAATGAACGCGGATGGAATATATTTAGCTACGTATGCAGCACTTTTGTTGAATCTCAAATTAATTAAAATGAATTATTATAAAGAGGAGGGACGTCTGATTCCCATAAGCGAGGTAACAGACTTCTCGATAACGTATATAAAATTGTTTTTTACGTTGACAAGTTTTTCATACATTGTTCATCGTATACAATATTTTTAGGAACAATTCGTCGAGGAGGTTCACGGGTCTGGTGTTTTAGTTTATTTATCAGCAACGTGGCTCTCTGAATTGTATCAGCAAGTATTAGCGTGTAATTTATTAGAAAAGTGCGGATACGATCCAGCCAGTACAGAGAACAGTGCTTTAGTGAACGTATTGACAGGTTGGCAGAAAATAATTCTATAAATAATATAAAAATAACGATCCATAATCTATTTAATTATATAAAATTTTTGTAAAAGACATAGATGGTCTCTACGGTAGTCAAAGAGGTGGGCAACTTCTGTCAGATTATCGCAGACTAGAACGTGCTCAGCTGTCTCGAAATGAACCGACACCGGAAGCGGAAGCTGGCGCAAAGTTATCAAGGAGAGTATTAACGTGCTGCTGGGCGAGTATGATGTCTGTGCTGACTGCAGGATTGAATCCATCAAAAGAAGAGAACGGCAAAGGCATCTTAAATCGCGAAGGCGCTGGACGTGAGATTAAGGACACTGTAGTCCTGGCCCTTGATGGACTTCACAGAGCTGCCACATTGAGCAACGTCCTCGGTAATCTCTAAAACAAAATACGATTAAAAAGATTTTTATTCACGACTGAGCTATAATAGCCACTTTATTCCCTGAAAAGCAGGACTAAAGTAGCATTTTATTCCCGCATATTTGGTTTTCCCGCAAATTTACTTTATTCCCGCAAAATTTTGAAAATATTTGAAAATTTTTTAGTTTTGAAAAGGTGAAAAATTTTTAAATTTTGAATTTTTTGAATTTTTGAAAAATCGTATATTTCCATCATAATGACGGTGGCTGATTTGGTTCCACTTTTTAGGGAATAAAGTGGCTATTATAGCTCAGTCGTGAATAAAGCACTATATGCAACACGAGAGTAAAGTCGGTTATTCCCGCGGGTGATTTACTGCCCTGGCTTCGCTCGGGCACTAAACTCACACCCGCGGGAATAATCAACGACTTTACTCCCTAGTTGCATAATGTACTTTTGCATAGTTGCATATTATACTTTTCCTTTAACAATTTTCTATAAATATTATTACAGGACTCCAAAATCGATGCGGTTCCATTTTCGGTCTTCTCGCTAAGGCATCTTGTACGGAACAGTCTGTGTCCAGATTGAGACGTACAAAGGACGTCCTGAGGCTCAAGTTACAAAATAAAGCTACCAACGTGCACACTTCTCACGCATTAAGTATGGAAGTTTTACTTGGTAGGGGATTGGAATTAGGTAGTCACAGTGACGATTGCTGGCCACACGTATTTACGTAAGTATTATAGACTGCAACACCTTGTCGTTACGTCCAAATTTTTGAACTGTGCTAACCTCCTGAATTTTTCGAAAGGTGTTGCCTCTACGTGAGTAAGCTGGAACACAATTTCTTTGGAAAAAATCAAAATCCAGCGTTGCCAAAGGCACAGTTGAAACGCGAGAAAGAACGTAAAGAGAAGAAAGACAAAAAAGATAATAACGGCGGTGTAACGATAGACAATAAATCAACCCAGGACAGACTTCGTTCAAGTTTTAATCTAGTCGATGAAGACGAGGAGACTTGGTACGTGACTATAGCGTTGCTACAAAGATGCGAGGAGTTGTACTAATTGTTTACCGACTTTTTAGTGTCGACGTCTATAGCTTTTTATCAAGTCCCTATACACAAAACCTCAGTACGGATACCATCCCCGAAATTATAAGAGAGTCTAACGCGGATAATCAATTCAATGGTATTTTACCTGCCGATTATGCAGCGAAAATAGTCTGCGTTTTATCTCAAGAGGTCGATAGGCTCTTTGAGGATGCTGCGCTTAAATTAAATCTGCACGCTCTCTGCTCTTTCCTGACTGCGCTCTGCAAGGCGAGTAAAGCGCAGCTCTTCAAGTGTGCAGATCAGTCGAAAGACTGTAACAGATTTTGGTGGAGACGTAAAATGCCAAGAGACGATGATCTCAGTGTCTTACTGTTGGCGCGTCTTGGAGAAGTGATGCTAAAGTGTGTTAAAGGTGGTCGACCACTGATACACGTCATGAGGGTAACTATAACGCCATGCTATGACAATAAAATCCTACTGCAGCTATTATACGTGAATTTAAAATAGGTTTGGAGTATACTGGGTCCTCACTTTATGGAAGCCGCGTGCCACAAGGATCGTGGAATATCCAAAAAAGCTGTTCAGTGCATTCACGACTCGGTGGCGGCACTTTTGAACGAACAAATAGAATTGCCACACTTCCACTTCAACGAGGCGCTCTTTAAACCATTCGAAAATCTGCTATGCCTAGAGCTCTGCGACGGTGATGTGCAAGATCAGGTAAGGCGTTTCGAATGACAATAAATCCAAAACGTATCGCTACAGATCAGATCGCATTGTTACAGATCGTTAACAGTATTTGCGAGTTCGTTGAAACAAACAGAACCGAAATCCGATCAGGATGGCGTCCGTTATTCGGTGCTCTGCGCGTAGCTTCGGTTGGAAATTCAGAGTCCGTGGAATCAGCGCCACTGTTAGAAGTCTTCCGTGTATTCCTCTCGACAGACAATACCCTGGTGTTCGCAAACGCAGCCCTGGATTGCATCTTATGTTTACTGAAACACGTGAGAGGTCCTGGTGACGGAGACGTGGAAGATACCTCAACAGGAATTAATGACGATAATGCAGATGGCGCCAGACGTGATCAAGTCCTGAGTACATCCTTCAGCCCTAATAAAATGACAATGGATTCGCGAAAAATGCGACTTTGCGTCGAGAGCCTTAAATATTTACTGAGCTGCAGCGACATATTGGCATCCATGTATCGAATGCCTGCCTGTCCGATATTCCATTCCGCTCAAAGAATTCAAGTATCGACGATTCCACAATACGTCGATCCAGTGATACCAAATTTGGAATTGACCAGGTTCGATCGCAACGCTGAATCCATGCAGGAGACAATTCCTGAGATGTCATACAAGATTTTATCAACCTCCCACAATGGCGATCAGTCTCAGCAACCAACCATCACGTTACAAAGTATGGACAAGCCCAGTGGCATATTAAGGGTTTGGTATATACTGATAGAAGGATTAGCCAGTGCCACTATGATATGTCCACGAAAGTATCAGCCACATACTTTGGAAACACTCTTTCACCTGTTACGTGACACTCTGAACGTCCCCGGACCAGCATTCGGTCTCTATTGTGTCAATCACCTACTACTTCCGATGGTTCAAAACTGGTTACGGAAGACTTCCAAGATTTTTCGAGGCTGGGACAACTTTGCACCAAACTTCAAGCAATGCTGTGGTCTCACTACTGATCTGGTAGTGGATTACATAACTCATCTCCAAGGTGAATACGTCCTACCAACTGTATTAATTTTCTTAAGTCTATAAAAATTACCATACAATCGAATCGATTCTCAGGTCCTGACGTCGTCAGAAACGATACTTTCCTGGCAGCGACGACACTAATGCTAAAACAGCTGTTGTTAGTAATGGCCGAATGCGTCGTGCAACCCACAGAAAGCATAGCGAGACTCGGTTGTGCCTGTATAAGGTAATTCAACAAATTATTATAAATACACTTAAAAGCTTGTTTTGCCACTGGACATAGTTATTTGAATGCTGCCAAGAAACATGAAAAATTCAACCTGAAGAACGAATATGAAGAAACGCCGTTAGTACGGAAGGCGCGGAATGCGCACCGTATATCGCGTTCAACGGGCGGAGCGTGCGTGTAAGATGATAACGAAGCTTGACAGGCTGTCGGATAGGATAAGGTAGCCACCGATATTCGACACCCCACGTTCTCCCAACGACGCAGATATTCGCAAACGCGTATATACTCATAACGTTAAACTTTAGCACACACGCTTGTATCTCGTGCCGCTGGTCCCCGCGTGCGTCCACGCATTTTCTTCCTATTAATGCACGGCACACATCGAGCTGTAATTCTATCCCCGATCGAAAGGTATCGATGTACTGCGTACGAGCGTTATCGGTAATAAAAACGAGGCAGGTTCGCAAGCAAAGACTAACTAAGCTGCTGCTGAATGGCAGAACTGGGATTCTGCGATTTAGCTGATCACAAGTTTCTCTCAGATCCGGCCTTGCTCTTTATATGCTCTATCTATAAGACATATTAAGACAATTAACGATCATAAACGAGTAGTCTATGAATAATACATTTTTAAGGTAAATCTCTGTATCTGCGTAATAGACACGTGCTGGTCAGCAGTGGCCCAAATTTAACGTCGGAGCAATGGGAAGTATGCGGAGTGGCTTGCTATCGTGCTTGCTCGAATTCACTTCAAGAACTTCATCAGCTCACTATGGCCTTCTCACCGCGATCTGAGTCCTTCTACGGAGACGTTGCTCAGGTGAAGGTCGCAGCACGTCGCGACGCCACACCCGAGGAATCCGAACGTTTGCGTCAGCTAGCCGCACAGGTATCTGTTCTGTACCTTATGGATCATTATATCTTACATCTAGTGCTATCGTAGACCATATGGATCCAGTAGACCAAGTAACGAGTACATAGAAATCGGTTTTCCAGTTCCATATAATAACTTGAACATACCGATTTCAATAATACCGCCAAGTCTCTTCTTCGTTTCTTCCGAAGAAATTTCGTAGAGCCTTAGTAAACGCTAGTTAAGTGGATTCTAATGGCGGCTGTGTGTCTTGGCACGAGCACGAGACCAGGAACAAAAAAAAAGTCGAACGTACCTTTTCGGTAACGTGACTGCTCTCAGGTTAGCCAGCTGCGAGAGGCACTGAATGCCGTGAAGAGGCAGAACGCGGCTTCTCTGCCGATGATGCCTTACGACGAGTCCACCGTTGAGACGACACTGCTCAACAACCATCACCACACTACTACTACTACTTCCTTCCCCGTTGGTTCTAGACAGCACAACACACCCCCCGATTACACTAACACTGCGACGAACATGGGCCCCCATTGGCTCTAGCCGTCCACGGTAACTCACGTCATGGATTTTACGAATTTTCTCTCATTCCCTTCGCGAATTATCGAGGTCCTAGCTCGCGGCTTTACGGAATCATCATCGGTAGGCCTTTTCATTATATTTTTTATCATTCATCCCACCGCGTGATCTTTACTCACATTGCTCCGCATCCTCTGTACACGTTGTACGTATTACGGAAAAAAAAGGGTACATACGACGCGAGACTTCATCCTGATCCCATATTAGCTGTTACGTTCTACTAATATATGTTTTTCAATTTCTCCATAGGAATCGCTGTTTTTTGATAACGATACTTCAACGTTAGAAATCGGCCTGCCGATGGATGCGTCTTTATTATGTATTTCGATCGAACAATCACCCAGTTTAGACGTTTGCACTTGCTGGTAGAAGGCACGAGAGTTGCTACAGGAGAATCCTCGATAGGGTCCTTTCCGAGTTACTTATTTCCTCAGATAAATGAACTCGACTATTTCACGTGTAAAAAAGTTATTATGACGTCGCCTGTAACTGTTTTGAGAATTTTGATACGGAGGGACCCTGTCGCAGGCACTGATAGTGTCATTTCGTCCAAGTCGCACAATTTTGTTATATATCACTGCTAAAATCCATGGCTTGAGACCATGGCTAGAATCCTTCATATATCACCAATCGAACACCAATTTGTAGGTCTGCAGCTTTGCTACGTAGATAAAACGCACGAGTGTTTCGAGTGACTTGATAATTCACAGATTTGAAAGAGTTAGTATGAAAAATATACCCTTAGGAGGGTTACTGCCGTTTACCACTACCACCGGTGTTCCTGTACCACCCTTAATCATTATCATCGATCACTGTCATTCGTTATCATTACTCTAGCTACTATGAAATTATTGCCTATGCATTCAAACAGTACTATCCGGTTTCTCGAGTAGTTTTTTTTTTCAATTTAAAAACAATGCGCAATATCCAAGCGAGAATTTATCTAATCGAAAAATCGGACAAGTATACAAGATCGATCAGATAATAGCGCCAAAGTATGAGAATGGCTTCGTACCGTTGCACCAGGAATTTCATTACTTTGCCACTAGGTGTTTCTGCTGGAGGAACAGCGTACCGAAGAGCTTGCAGGAATCTCGGATGAGAGATCGTACGTCTTCCTCCTGTATCCGCCATCGGTTGCCGCAACGCTTAATCCTGATCTCTACATAGTGAGAGTGCAGCTGCGAGCTTTGGTCGTTGGTCTCTTGGTGCATCAGATGCTGTTGCACTGCGTTGCCAGTGTTTTACTTCAGGGAGTTAGTCCACTGGTACCTAGGTACGTATACCTCAGGAATTGATGATCGATAATTGTTAATCAAATGGAATGATAAATTAATTTCTTTTTAGCCTTGCTCACGTTATTCTGCACCCGATAACATCATCATCCTCAAGATCAACGGTAGAAACATCATCGTATCTATCCTACATGAGTTCTAATCATGTCAGCACATTCCTGTCAGCTTTGGATCTCTCTTACGCAGCTGCTCTCAAGTTCGATTGTCGGCCTGGCCTGAAATTCCTAGTACAGAAAGTTGCTAATCTGGACCAAGCGGCCAACTTGTATAGGCAAGCCGGTGCAGCTTGGACCATTAAGATCGTAGCTCTGTTCGAGCTTTGCCTACGTGAAATATCGAAATCTGATGCTGATGTAGAAACGGTTAAGATGATCTTAGGTGTCGAGGACAGCGAGGCCTGCGGGGATGGAGAACCGTGCGAAACAAAGTATAGCGATTTACGAAAATATTTGAGAGAGTTGCAAACAACTTTCGATAAGCTTTGCGAAACTTATATCGAAATTGTCATTGATAAAGATGGAGTACATTCGAAAATTGACAGTTTTGCGGATAGGCAAGTTTTCCTTCTAGTTGCGCAACCCGATGACTTTCCCGAAATCAAACGGAAAGAAGCCATGGATAGTAATGGCGCTCTGTCAAAGCAGCCTGCTGAACTATGTAATGCTCCTGCGGGCGAGCCTAATTTCTCACAGGATGACGAAGAGGATTACGAGGACGTCTACAATCCTAACTTGGACGATGGTAGCGGCTTGGAAGAGTTAGGTCTGGCAGTAGAAACCGATTCCAGACCGTTTCGATTGTCCGATCTAGCTGTCGAATATTCTACCGATTCCGGACCCGAATCGGAACCGGATACAGATGATTCTAGACCTGCATCAAGACTCGGATCCATAGACGATAGAATGGTTTATCCTGACAGATCGGAAGAGAGTTCTCGAGAAGGTTACGTAGATTCGGAAAAGGTACCAGCGAGATCGGATTGTCGATCGGTCGCAATGCACAGACCACCAAGAACACGTCGAAGAAGCGAAACCTGCATTCTCCTGTCGCAACAGAACAGTTTAAAATTTGTCTACGAGAAAGTTGAATCTGACGATTGTATAAATTCAAATGTCCATTACGGTCCACCATCACGTTCGCATTCGGCAATCGAATTGCCAATGAGTCGCGAGTCGAGAAATTCCCCAGTAAAATTACCCGCAGTAAGACTTCATTATTCTAAAAAGTCTCTAGCTAGTCCACGAGAACAAGATATGGAATCGGATGAACGAGAATCGAAATCATGCACGGAAAGTTCCAGAGTTAAAGCACGCGACAATATGGGTCTCCTTCTGGACGAGTATGAACGTACCAAAAAAAACCTCAGGACTAACCCCTTCCTCACCGAGAATGACAGAATATCAAGTACCCCGGCTCTGCCAGTTATTCCTCCAGAGGTTGAGTTACAGCGCAGGGACAGCATCAGCAAAGACAGTGAAGCTCATCGTCGTGCTTGGGCCGAGACTCTGGATGCTGCCTTAGAGTGGACCCTGGCCTTACCGGTAAGTCCTTTTGTCTCTAAAAACCCAATAAATATTAAAGAAAGACGAAGGTCGCTGATGTCAAATAACAGCGGCTATTATTTCCTCGCAGGACGAAAAGCTGACGCCTCTACTTCCGGTTCTGGTGAGAGGAATAGGGATCCTAACTCGACACGCGACTGATCCGATGCTCAAGCACCGGCTCTCCAGTCTCTTTTACCGGGTCGCTCTCCTCTACGGTCTCACGAGCAAGTAGGCAAGACTGTCTACCTTTCTGCCACTTCTGTTTCCTGTCGTTCTTGTCCTTTTTCCCCCGCGATGCTTAACGCAACATATAGGACCTCTGCTCTAATCGCACAGCATTTAATGCAGATACGTAACGTAGCAAGTACGTAGGTTCCTATTTTCGTCCGTCTCTCTCTTTATCGTTACTTCATTTTAATTCAACAATCACTCGCTCTGAGGTATTACCAGTGTGTTACGCCACCAGGCACACACTCGCGTCTATTGTTAATCCATATGAAGGATTTTACAGTTAAGTACACGTAATAATATTTTTCGATGCGCATTATTATTGTTATTATTATTGCTACGATGGTCATTATTATTATATGCGTCAAGTATGCCCGTCTTAGATTGGAGATGCATGCCATTTAAATGTTGTATCCGCTATGAAATGTGAAAGAAATACGAGGAACAATGGTGTAAATGGAACAGTAAATGAAATGAAGGAGAGATGCAACGACATGAGCTATAAGGATTTATTTGGCTCTTGAGCTCGTGTAGCCCTCCTGTCATATACTCCCCATAACCAACCTTTATTTATATTCCTTACCATCAAATACAGTTTGTGGTTCAAATGGCCGCCAGGTCTGAGCATCGCTAGCTCGTAACTTTGTCAACCGCTTCCTGGTGACGTGCAGCTGGGGTCCAGTTTCACGAGGAGCCTAGTTCCAGACGACCATCCTTTTGCATTGCCAACATTTGCAAGAGGCACCACGTGCAGCAAAGGGCTTGGACATTTTCTTGTTACCCTTAAGCCGTTCAATGTCCATACAGCAATATATAATATCATCCCCAAAATCGAGGACATCTCAAAAATTAATTTGCTCAACCATCCAACGGTGGTCCAGACTTTTAATAATTTCTGGATGAGCTAAGTCATAAAGCAGCGATGAATTTCGTGCGGAAAGTCAGCGTCACCCTGTTCGTCTGCGTTTACGTCTGCGGTCGGACTAGCCCTAGTCGTCCGTGTCTCGTAAAGAGGAAAGATTACGAGCGACGCCGCCTCGCCGTGGCACTTTATCCCTCGTGTGTCTCTGGAGCGAAGGTGGGAAAACATAAAATGTAAAATGCGTCAAGACGAAAGGTTACTTTGAACTGTTGAGGGGAATGGAGGAGAATTGGTCTCTCTTGTTGCGGCACATTTAAGGCGCTAGATGAGTACGTTAACTAATACACGCTATATCCTATACCAATAACTGCATACATACAGGATTATTCAGTAGAAACGCACCACCCGAAGTTAGCGCGCCCATTTGAGTCCTAAGCCTGACATGCGCACGCAGATCGCTAATACGCAACTTCTTCCCAGTTTCATCGAAGGATAGAACGCCGGAGCAGCAGGACGGCAACTCTAGCTTTAGGATAGAGCAGTACTTCTTTATAGCTGGTATACTATGTATAGAGTGTCCAGAAAGTAACGACCTTTCCTCTCCTTATGGCTTTATCTCCAATGGAACATGTGCCAGGAAAGTGGCGCCCATGAAAAGTTTTAACTTGAACCAATGACAATGCGTGATTTAGCGTGGCCTACTGTCGTAGACTCACTTGCATGACTCACGGACGGGTTCAGTTAACCCTATAGCTCCGAGCGTTACATATTTTTAAAACTTCACTTACTACTTAGATTTCTACTTTATCGATTGTTAAATTTTCCCAGGGGCTCAACGCGAGTGTCACAAGTATGTATACTAAATCTAGCAAAAGATTGGCTCTCGATTATACAGTTTGGCTTCCTCCACCAATGATCGAAGATTACTTGTTCGCTGGTTCGACTATAAGGCTCAGTGCTTAAAGGGCTAATCAGCGCTTCTGACTGACTAATTTTTATTTTTAATAACTCGTTGATTGCACATGGACTGGAAAAATAATAAAGGAATTTTCAATTCAGTTTTTTGCGAGTAGTACTATTCTCTTGGACACTGTATATATATACTTACAGTGTATACGATATAAGCTCTGGCGTATAGTCCGAAGTGCGGTACGTTCGTAAACTGTAACTGTTACGGAAGGGAGTTGATTGTTAATAAGGGGCTAGGTGGGTACGGAAACAGGGTAGTGCCATCTAGCGCTCCCTCGACCGCAACTATCCGTCGCTTCGTTACTGGGCCCTGCTTTAAATATTAAATGGCGCGGGCGAGATGAGGAGCTCGTAAAAAGGATTATCCCATCGCTACTGGGTGGCTTGCGCGTATCGAAGAACAAGTGTGGAAGCCGACAGAGGGACTTGGCATCCGTAAGGTATAAGCCCCGGGAAGATTGCATATATAGGAACGAATTCGGCAAGATTTTATTTCATGGAAAATATTGCGTATGTACATTGCTAACGGCGGTGCTATATTACTAAAATTGTATGACGCAACAATGATATCCTACAGCTCTCTAGAACGAGTTCACAACTCGATTACAACCAACGGATGATTATCTCCTTCTGACTCTGTTTTTTTTTAGTTTTCTCTTTTCTCATTATCTTCCGTCTTTCTCTTCTCTCGTTATACACTCTCGGCGGACTACGACGTTCCACGCCGTTTTACGACTGCACCGAATTCGTGACTATTACGTGCGCGCGCGCGCGCGCGTATACTTACGACGAGTTCATAATCTCCCGCCAAGGATATTCCTTAATGGGATCCTCACGATCGTGGAGTCACTTCGGTAAGATTCACTTCTCCACTTATCACCGCGTCGTAGCTCACCGATCGCACGCGCTCAAGGAGTCCATTTATTCGATCAGTGCGCGGGCAGCTACGTGGTCGCAGCATCCGTGGAACAGCCAAGGAACTGAAAATGGACCAGGAATTTCCATAGATCACTGGGTCACGCGATAGAAGTTTGTTTGGTCCAATTTATGAGTAATTTAGTACGGTCTCCATACGTCGTTCCTCTGTTCGCTTTCTTCTCCGAGCACTCCGATCTCCAATCGATTACTGCTGATAGTGAGATTGCCGCTGGCGATGGTGACCTGCTCCTCGCTGAGGTCGCCGTGCAGATGAAGGTGTATTTGGTTTTGATTGACGGTGCTGTAAACGTGAGGGTAAAGTACCATGGGTGTGGGACTTATATAATTTTGCGTGGGATTGTTGTAGTATCCTTGATAGTTGGGGTTGTAATTGTGAGAAGGTACTGGTACAGGCGTCGCGGGGCCCGGCGTCCACGAGCCGTAGTGATAACCCGGACTAGCGTTACCACCGGCACTACCAAATATTTCGGGATCGGGTTTAGCAGGCACCAGGGGTAGCGTCGAGGATGGTCCGTGCGACTGATACATGGACACGCAATTAGGCGTATACGCGTCCTGCTGTCCTTCCGACGAGAGCACTGAAACGCAGGATAATTATCAATTGATTATTTAACGACACAAGCCATCGCTCATTGGGTATCTAATTTTTACACTCACCGGATGGTAATGGTACAGGCTCCGTGGTTGGATGATGGGAGAGAGATTCGCCTGGATAAGAGAATGCGCCGACCGGAATCGGTGAGTAAGATCCGCTACCACCACCGGGAGGTCCACTTCCACCGCCACTTCCACCTCCAGCCGAACCGCCACCTCCAGTGGCAGCTCCGGGATAGGACGGCACTGCTGTGGGATACGTCCATTCTGCCTCGCCCGAGCTTGTGTCTGAAATAACATGGTGAATGTACATTTTTACAGAGATATATCGATTGCAAGGGAAGAATTTATTAATAAATTATATCAATTAAAAATTCCATGTGCCATTCCCCGTTGTCACTTGCAATATCTCTGTTACGTTTAACGTTATAATCTCTATGGTAACTGTTATGATTGTTGTGATTGCACGGTTCGTTATATACTTGCAAATTATAGATATATATTTTATAATTATTGACTTATTTAAATAGCTCATAAGTTTCATGATGGGAATACGGTCTGTTACGGATGTACAGTCAAGTGAGCGTGAGTCGGTAACCTAATGAGATTCTGAGTCGTGAGTAATACCGACGGATCAATTAGACCCAACTCCGTGACTCACGACCCGGAGAAGATTTCGAATGTTCCCGGTAAAGAAATTTAGCTCTCTCTTAATTACTAGAGTGCCGCGTAGATACGCGGGATACGGTAGTGTGATTTGGAAATACTCGTTACAGCGTTAACAACTGGGAATGCACTTGATGATCTTCGATCACGAATCCACGCAGGAGAGAAAGTGAAAGAACTGAATAAAGAGGAGGAAGAGATAAAGAGAGAGAGAGAGAGAGAGAGAGAGAGAGAGAGAGACAGAGAGCAATGACTCATTATACATGCTGTACCAACGAAATTTACTAAGAAACGATCTGGTATTTACGTCTTGTGTAATACGTGATCGGTGGCCAATGACGATCTGTAAATTATTGCTTGGTGACTTTCCCACTATCGTCAGCCGATCGGTAAGTAAGCAACGACCGGTGCGTATAGGTACCCGTTATGCATTTGCGCACAATTCACTGAGCGTGCGTAATACATAATCTAGGTTTATAACAGTTTTTACATATATGGCATGCCGTATGAGTGATCGTACATATTGCGTATGTAAAACTATTGTGTAATTCCAGTCACGTTTCCAGACGCTTACACTTTCCTCTTTGATTCGAGCCGATGAGTCTCGCAGCTGTAAGTGGAATTGAAATAGGTGATTTATATAGTATCGATATACGAAAGGTGAAGATTTTTCAAAATCTGTATGTAAATTTGTGTCGTATAAAAATTGCCAATATACCCAGATCGAATAAATAATTAAAATAATGTTTTTGGCTTAGGTGCAATTACGCAGGCAGTTATGAATTTACGTGACAGTTCGTGGAATTGTTCAACTATAACGGTAGACAAAACGCAATTCGCATATGTAAATTGTGAGTGAATCCCAAGGAAATCCCAACGATTGCCGATGTCGTCCTTCGATTCCCGAGTCTCTTGTCGACCGGTTGACTAGTCGATTACGCCGCCTGTTCGTATAGCGACCGATGGCAAAATTCTCGTTTCACAAGTCTGCGCGCCCGTGCCGTTGTGCGACTTTGCCTTTGCTGGATTCCTCGAATACCCACTCCCCGTAGTCTTGGACAATGTCGAGGACGCCTTTCGCGTCGGGACGCATCGGGAATCCTTTCGAAACGGTTACCGGCCAAGTATGAGTTAGAACGAACGGATAAAGAATCGCAAAGAAAATCTCATTACAGCCGAGTACAGCTGTGAAGCTGGATAAAAATGTCTTTCATTGACTAAAGATAATGGAAACCGCTCGATATTGAAAAAAGCGTACATTTTCTTGACCGCGAAAAAACTGATTCACTTTAAATTCAATAAGGTCTCGATTCATACAATCCTGACCGGTAATACCACCGCACGACAATCGGAGTGCGCATGCGCGTGCGTATGGCTTTGCGTAAATTTTACGGCAAGTTACGGTCTATGGGTACCCATGACCGCGCGTTAAGTGCCGATTGCGGTCGACTGGCTAAAATTAAACGAGCTACATTGTCGCGGTCTCGATGCCGTTCTCGTGAATTCCATGATCGGTTGGAGTAGGATGAACGCAAGTCAGCTGAGTGCATACGTGGAATCGTATTAGCATTTCAAGCGTGGAAATTTCTCCGAGAGTAAATAAACCAGAAGATAGTTAAAGTTACTCCAAAGTACAAGCACCTATATACGTCGAAGTTTCTTGAATGAAAGCCGGAAATGCGCGGGATCGTTGACTGGTCCTTTCGCAAGGGATCTTGAACGTCCCGATTCGTAGGGGCCTATCCGTATAGAGATCCTGGGAATTTTTACTATAGAGGAAAGAAGGTCGATTCCAGAGCTAAGACGTATATCAAAGGTTGCCGCCGCTTGGCCAGAGGAAGGCGTCCGAGTGATTACCGAAATAGGTCTGTATTGCAGCAATTACCGGAACAATAACAAAACAAAGGCACGCCACTAGGGCTATGTTAGAGGCCATCTGTTGGATAATAATCGAGGCAGAGTGGAAGGATCCTTAAACGAGGCAGTAAGGCCCAAAAGGTCGGCAGGGTTTCGGGGGGCCAGGTCCGCCTAGCCGTCGGCAATGAAACAGAAACAGATACTACAAATTGCATAATAAAAGAATACAATCGAAAAAATGTTCAACGCTAACGTGAATTCGACATTTCACATGTCACTCCCTCGTCGCGTCCTTCATTCTATATAATCGACATATTGACATGGTTAACCATAATGAACAGATCCGGTCGCCATAATTCAAGTTCTTTAGGAGACCCAAACAAGAATAACGCGGAAATGCATAAATGACGGAAAGTCAGAGTCATTCTCATATACATACATATACAGGGTTATTCACGACAAACGCACCAGTTGAAATTGGCCGTGAATGGATAATTTCATGAATCATATCAGGGTGGCATCATCAAAGAAATGAAAGCTAACGTTATAACATTGCCAAGATCACGAATTTGACATTCTTTAATTTGTTAAACAAAGCCACGCTGCTACGATCGACAGAAACGTCCAATCGCGTCCAAGTTCAGCCGGTGCGTTTGCCGTGAATAACCCTGTATATATGAGAATGCGAGAAAACCAGCCAACCGTTTACTACCGCGGGTGTGAAACCACAGTGAGGTTTCGGTGCTTAGTCCCTGGCCAAGGCATCTACTTAACGAGCCATTAGCATTCGCCAGGAGTATTCGAATGATCCCTACAAGCGATTTTTCTCATCAACAGATTCCGGGAGATCCGTCGATAGTTTCCATGTTTCTCGTAAGACTTGTAAGAGAGTTAGGTAGTTAGGTAGGTTGGTCGGGTAGGTTGATACAAGACGTAGCCCTGACGCGATGGGGCTTCGGTTCCCACCGAGATAGATGCTCGGTGGGTCGTGTAACGTAAGTTGATATTGCGCCTCGATATATCAATATACAAAGCCGTCCTGCACCAGGAGAGAAGTCTTACGCATACGAGCGCAGGAAACTGTTGCGCCTTCGTGTCTCGTCTCGTCGCGTCGCCTCGCGTCGCTGCCGCGTATCGCTTACCTCCACCGATTTCTTCTTATAAAGTATCCTGTCGGGGATAATATTTCTCCTGGCGTACGTCCTCGTTAACGAGAACGAAGATTTCGATTCAGCAGGACGAATGGATTGGCAATATATCCGATATGGCCGTGAGTCTAGGTGACTGTGAGAATATGCTTGCAAAAATGAAGATGGACTGGCAAGGATACGTTTTGCGAAAAGATGCGAAATTTCAATGAACAAATAGGCCCGGGACCCGAACGCTGCTTAACCGATGCATATTGGGGCCCCACGGCAATTTCGATGCATCCTGTTTCGTGTCCTCCCTCATTTTTCTCGTCACCCGCCGTCATGCGAAGTCAGACTCGACGGATCTCGTCTTTTTTTTTTCCCTCGTTGTCCATTGAGCCGCGCTCGATTTGTAAAAGGAGGAAATCTGTTTAGCATCCGCACAATGGATCGCGGGTTGCACGCACGTCTTAAAAATTGCATCGCGACAATGGACCTTCCTTCCTTCTCCTCATGGTATTGATAGCGGACGCGTTACACTGAGAGTGCACAAATTTGTCTGTCAAGCTATTTCACGTCCATTCATTATTGCTCTTGCTGTCTTTCTCTCTCACGATCGATTTTTTCTTCTCGAATCCCTACTCGCTCCTTTAGTCGTCCTTTCGACGGAGAATGAAGTTACGAGAAGGCATGAATGGAGAGGAGGACGTGTGGCGGGCCAGTGGCGTGTCCGGAAACCGGCAGAGCGGGGATCACTGTGCCGTAGTAATTGCTGTTACTACTACTACAGCTACTACCTGCTACTATACTACTATGCCTATGTAGAAATTATAGACGGTCTCGGCTACTACTAGTATAGTATATATGGCCCCCATGAAGAAATAGACTCGCAGTGGTCATCAGACACGCGTCATCTTACGTCACAGGCTCAATCTCGTAATTGGCTAAGACGAAAATTAAATTTGTTAGATTTTCGCAGAACCCAGGCTGCTCATCCGGTCCGTAATGGCGGCGCATCGCACTTCTGTGAACTCAGGACCGGAATTATCCCGTGGCAGAATCCAAGGTAGAAGGGATCGAGGGGGTCGACTCCTCTGGTTATTTAAGTCCATTCGGTCGGTACCTGGACACAGCTGATCTTTTGCCAGAAGATGCATCCTCGCAGGATACGTATGAAATACGTACATTAAAAGAAAAGACCGCCTGCAGTCACGAGACATGAGACCTCTCATTAGCAAAGGTACCACGGGTCCAGAAATAAACGTTCATCTCCTAGGTGGCCCTAATAGGCGCAACCAGGCGCAACGTCCTGGATTCTCAAAAAAGCATAAAGACGGAAACGCAACATATATAGTAAAAAGGTGTGATAGAGGCGGAGGTGTCGAAAGTACCAGAAACAGAGGCGAAAAAAAGAGAATGAGCGAAGGAAGGTCCATTGCCAAGAGAAGCGGATAAGAGAAGCGGATGATGCCCAAAAAGCAATTAAAAACTTGGGCATTGATTGGTAATCAATTAAGATCAACCTATATAAAGTAACAGTGAAACCTTCGTTCCTACAATAAGGTTGGTATCGGATAGCTAGTAAATAACGTCAGTTACAACATTAGTAACAAGTATATATATATATATAATAGTATATATATAATAGTATATATATATATAACGTAAGGAGAAGCGACTCTCCTCTCTCACCGAAGATCCGTTATTGTTTATTACTACCCAGTCGCGCAATCCTTTTTTACCCTCACCCGATTGTTTAGTCCTTTTTTGTGGGAACGGCGATCGCACGCACGTACGAATCGGCGTTTCTCCAGGATCGGTATCGAAGAGTACTGGAACAGCACCCAGTGCGCTTCCCTTGACTTCCTCTGATACATTTTTTTAATCTTTTTCTTTTTCCAATCGACTTCGTCTCTCCCTCTCGCTCGTCCTCGCAACAACAGTTCAGTGGATTCGTCGAGTTTTTCTCAAAAGTCAAAACCGTAATGGTTTCACGACGTCGCGTACGTGCCGGGATCGGGAATTAAAAATAGAAGGGTGACGGCCTCATAGTTCCACAGAATGCAGCGCCACAATACCGAACTTACTTACTATTGTCTTTGCGTAATTTCCTCCTTCCCAGTCCCGCTCCCCTCGAACCCATAACTTCGTCCCGCCGTCGCTCCGATCCATCTCACTCTTTTTCTTTCTCTTTATCTCCGTTTCATTTTGCCGCCAGGAAAACTCGACGTGACGAGAATCTACGCGTCTTGGATCGCTAAGCACGCCGCCGCGACGTCCCGATAGGGTAACAGTAATTGAGCGGGACCCCGACTAACCGAAATAATCGAGCGAGATCGTAAGATCAACGAGAAGAAAGACGATCTAATGCCCCCTCGAGCGTGGATCACGTACCTACTACTACCACTAGTACATTTGGATCAGTAGTTAGATCTACGTTCACATCTGCCTTTACGAATCCCTCCTCTCGCTCTACGTCCTACTGACTCTTACGGCCTCTGACTTTGAGTCGATCCTTCTTCCTTCCTGTTTGCTCTCTCTCTTTCTGAGGCATCTAACGCAATATTGCTGCCATTGATCACAAAGTCTGCCGATCGCGCCATTGATCCAATAAATCGTTACGGTGAACTACACTTGCCCATTCGAGAGTATGGATATGTTATTATCATGGACTGTACGATCCTTTTGCGTCAAGCCGCGTAGTTCGTTGAAAACTGGTGACTCAGAGATCACACATTGAGATCCCTGGTTCCGTGACATTCAAATCGGCGCGGGTTAATGAAAATCGTAATAGGGTCGAGTGAATGGTGGACGAAGAATTTGGTACAAGCGATCACACGTGTGGAACGTATGTGAGAAATGTCAAAGACGGAAATACGTCGTGACTGGTTTGCTATTCCTTTGGCGAGCGGAAGGATTTATCGTAAAGAGTGACGCCATTGGGATTTCTGACACTCACGGACTGACGACAAGCTGTACGCAAACCAGAATACAAGGGATCCCAGACTGGTTTTTTGTATAGCAAGAAGTCCAGTCATGTTTACGTATTAAAAAATATATATTATACATCAGAGTACATGCGGTGTTTCATTCTAGCTGTCATGAAATTCCATGAAATATTTTTGGTAAGCAAATATAAAAAATATCTGTATTGAATATAAATATATTATATAGCTGTTCAGTAGCAAAATATTAAGCAGCGCTTCCGGTAATACAACTGACTTCCGGGAAAGCGGCACGATCGCACGCGAGATCACCTGGAGTCACTTTTTCCCGCGAGCCACACACCGACCCAGAGCTAAATCGATTAACTAAGTCGTCCGGTTCTTTCATTTCTTTAGTTCGTTGATTTTCGTAAGTTTTTCACCTCAAGCCACGGCGCGATGTCTCGCTAGGTTGGCGATCCTGATTTCTGGCTTTCGATCGTAACCACCGCTTTCTCGTGTCCCGCCTGCAGATTCCGTCGGTTTCTATGATTCCAACCGCAACTGAATTTCGCCCTCGCTGACTGATGAACCTAAACGCGAGCTAAGCACCTTACTAATTCGACCAAAATCTTTATACGAACCACCTGATCGAACAGTATTTATACGTACCACATACGTTGATCATCTTTTGATCAAGTAAAAAAATTATTCGAACAGTTAAGCTACGTGAAGAGATAGAATGTACATGCATGAGCATTACGTACGTTCATGAAACGTAACCTAAATTGGGCGAAGAAAAATGTAGAGTGGTAGAAAAGTGGGATAATAGTCTTTGTCCAATGGTCTGGAACCCGTGAAGATGCCGATGATTTCCGTGGGAAAAACATAAAGGCGACGAGGCTCGAAGGTTCCGATGGCACCGAAGACTCCAAAGGGAGAGAACCTTGATTTGCCTCTTCACTCCTTTTTCTTTCTCTCTCTTTTTCTCTCCTTTCTCCGTTGTACCTGCTCCTTAACGTATATTTCGCCTTGCACTACCTGCCTATATCTATACTCGTTATACCATACCCAAAATCCAGTTTTTAATGCAAATATGCGACCCTGAACATGCCTGTATGAACTTTTAACAGGTTTCACAAAACATCGGACTTCCTGTCGGCTCCCCGAACGTTATCTCATAAGATTCTAATATAAGGATATTTGAAAATACGTGTTTATATAAGTGAAGGCAGGAGGTCCGCAAGTGCTTATCACGGTGTGGCTAAGCGGTCGCTACGGGTTTCCTTAAGCCGGGAATGGTGGACGTTTCTGATCGCACGGATGTTGTACCGGGATACGCGATAGCGATAGGACGATAACGAGCGCTACTGTTGGGGATTTCTCAATTTTCACGTATTACTCTAACCACCTCGTTTCCGTCCTTCCACTATGGGGGTTGGTATCCTTTTTGCTAAATTTTTAGTAGGGCACTTTTACTATAGGCTGTTATATTATTGTAACTGAATATACAGAACAGTATGACAGACACTGTCATTAACCATCGAAATAGCTTATTATTTAATAATAATTATTGATATTGATTATATGCAAGACGTTAGAAAATAAATCAATTGCTTCAACTGATTATCTCATCTAATATCTACGGGTTGGCTTACGTGTGCAAAAAAGTACAGCAGTTCGGTAACGGTGCCAAGGGATTTATGAGTTTAATTAAGTTTTGCGGTCGCGTTTGTCTTCTGCTAGCATCAAATAATTGCTTATAACAAGTTTCGACAAAGTTTCTTCTTAAAGCAGAAGCCGTGCACGCACATGTACGCGATAGAGCGAACGAACGTTTACCAACCATACCCGAAGTAAACTGACTATATAATTAAAAGATTAGGTATAAACAAATTAAAAAACCAAAAAAAAATACGCAAACTTGTAATCATTTTTGTTCATTAAATATTGCGTATGTATAGTACAGTACCTAACCTAACCTAAAACCTGTCACAGCCAGCATAACTTCACAAGGGCTAAGTTTACTAGGCTTGTGTTTCCAAGTTTACTATACACGCCGGGTCATTGTCAGTAACACAAGTAAAGTAGGGGGTAGTAAGACAAGGTCGATGCGTGAGCGCAAATTGCGTCTAAATATTTCGAGTAGGGTAGGCGTAAGGGTTGTTTTCTTGAGAGCGTCGCAAGCCAATTAGTAAAGTGTCACAAACACTCCGATGTTAACAACCCCGTGACTTGGGGAGTCCTATCATTCCCGATCATTAAAGAGTTTATCGAGTAATATTTTTTTTCTCGTCTGTACAAAGCTCTTACAAAATCTGGTAATCGTCGAATAATTTAAACCGTAAACCATCAGCCATGCCAGTCGGCACCAAGAGATGTGCTTGTTCGTGGCCATTTCAGGTTGGACGATAATCGCGTGATTATCCGGTAGTTACGTGTGAAATTCCACGAGAGAGCTCTAACATTTCATGATTGTATGGATATATCGACACGTCGCGATGCCGGTACGTTTGTGAACAATTCGTACTGGCCGATAACCACGAGTTTACGTGTATATATGCATATATGCGCCTCAAGTACAATCACGAAATATATTTTCAAAGTATTTCTCCCTGCCGCACAAATACATTTCACAAATTTAATACCAAGAACAACTGTCACGACACATTCACAGCTGACAGGACCCAGGAATGATATCGATGCACAAGTACCTGAAGACAGACGAAATATTTGCTTGGTGTTGACGTTTTAGTGGTAACATAACCTATCCAGTAAAAGCTGCAAAGTGAATCTTCAAAGTGCACAGGTGAGTTGATCGGATACGTGCGTGAGTATATATTACAAGTATATATAATATGCTCACGAGAAAGTACTGGAGGAACTACGCGAGATAATCTAAACGGCCCGGTAAAAATGTTAAGCGCGGTAAAGTGCATTCCAGAGACCGTCCGAGAGCGCGGTAAAACTGTCGAGCACGTGGGAAACGCAAAATTCCCCTAACCAGTAGTACCAATGGGTATAGTAACAGTAGTAGCAACAGAAAGATATAGTGGTACGGTAGCAGTGGTTTTGGTGGCGGTGGTAGTAGCGGCCTACCTTGTCTTTTTAACGTGGTAACTAGCCGCATCTTGGTAAATAGGTAAAGAGCCACGACGCGGAACGCGCGTATGGCCGCCCTGCGAGTAGACTGATGACGGTTGGCCATAACGGCCGCAGGGAGCGCCACCAGTCTTTGCGAAGAGTTTCGCGAATTTTTCCTCGGGACGTTGACTAATGTTTTCTTCGTTCCTTTCATTCTTACCACTTTTGTCTCTATCTCGTTCTTTTGTGCCTCACGCTTGTCCATCCTCGCTTTAAAAGAGAGGAGAGTGTAGATATAGGTAAGCGCGGTAGGTATACGCGTAGGTAGCGCACGTAGACGTAGAGGCAGACAGAAGGAGTCTGCACAGAATATACAATCAGTATGATTGTTTGACACCCCATAATCAGCGTCCTTACCCCTACCATCTACCAGTTGCGGCTTCGCCGTTCGACGTCGCGGCGCTTGTTCCTTCTCTTTTCGTCCTCTCGACCTCCTCTTATTCTCTCTTAACCTATACACTCTACACTCTCCGCTACTACAGTCTTTACTCCCTACTCTTTACCATGTCTTTCGCCCTCTCATTCTCTCTCTCTCGCTCGCTATTAGACTCTCTTCTTCTCAGCATCTTCCTTGGAGTCTGCCACTGCGGGCCTCATTACCCCGATCACGACTCAAGATGAGAGTCGAGAGACGGACATGGTTATATTATAAGAGACACGAATAATGCGCACTTCCTTTTTTGCTGGGACGTCCACCGAGGCCATTCTCTTTTCCTTCGCATTACGATTCCCTTACGACTATCGATATTTCGAGTGCCGAGAAAAGGCATTGATTGGGAATAGAATAAAATATAGTACAGCAAGTATATCAAATTGTAAAATGCCGAGTGAAGATATATAAGTACGATCAAAATCCATATAGTGCACATGTGATACGATCCAGTCCACCAGTATGTCAGAAGTGAGTAGTATATCTTTTTTAAATAATTTGTATATCTGTATACGATCACTCCCCACATACTATAGCTATATATATTATTCTTATATTTCGTCCTGCATTGAAACCCACTCCGTTCCGTTTGCCTCTCCGCGATTATCCTCGCAACGATTCACCACTGGCCGCTAGCGCTAGCGAACCGAAGCACAAGATAAAAGGAGAAGCAATGCGAGCCGCGCGCAAAAACAACATGAATCCAGCGACCGATCGAACGAACGAACGAACGATCGTACGATCGATCGGGAACCGATCGATCCCTGGTATTACGCAGACGTGCGCGTGAGTCGAACGTAAGTGTACGATCCTGTCCGATCTCGACTCAAGACATTAAGAATCGGCAGGTCGTACGAGAAAAGGAGAGAAGAAAGTACAAGGAGAGTCGGGAAGATGGTAGGTGGAGAGAAAATTACTCGTCGGAACGTATACCCATCCACAATTGTGTTTCTCATCCCATCGTCAAATATATTTCGAGTGTTTCAGGAACGAAAGAAAAAAAAAAAAAAATAACAAAATAGAAAGAAACAAATGAGAAAAATATTGTTCTCCTTGGCAAATCCATTTCAGAAAAATCTCACTATAGCGTTCTGCCTCGCTACATCTGTATATACACCAATTAATAAGTCATACGAAAGACACGTCGCGCGAAACGCTCCGTACGTAGCACGGATGCCGAAGTGCTGTCTCGTGCAGGGTTGCAAGGATAGCGATGGTGAAGGTGACGGAGAAGGTAAGGCAGGGTAGAAACCGCAACGCAGCTTCAAAGAGGTCTTGCCAACACAGGGCGCGTCTACTTAACTTTGATCAGCTCGAAACCACTGATGCGAGACTTACCGATGAGAAAAATACGTGAAAGGGATACGCGGACTTCTACTTCTTCCTTACTGTTCTTTCTCTCCACCTTGGCTTTTCGCTCCGCGTATCGTCTCGCTTTCCTCGCTCTCTATACACCTTTCTATACGCGCTGCTACCAGGAGCACCGATCATTACACGTCTCTCTTTTATATATCCGTGCCTATAAGTTATATACCCGCCGAATTACCAGAGCGGTTCTTACTCTCCTTCTTATACACATTCTGACAATGCACCTATCCTAGTTCAGAGACGAATACTCGCTCACCGTTTCGCTTAGCCATTCCTTCTTTTGCGTTATTCGCATCCTTAATTTCTATTGTTCTCATTGACTTTCTTCGACGCAATTTTCTTATCTTGGATAAAGAAGCTTGAGCCATTCGAGGGTATCTCGACTGTTATAATCTTTCAATGCTTTTTGTTCGGCTAATACTGTGACTAATTCTATTTTAGTCGTGCGATTAAACTTGTTTCGTCGTTTTAACATGATTTCTCTTTGTATTTCGCTAACTCGAGATTCTAAAACTACTTAACGGACAAGTCGGACTGCTTCGCGAAATGGTATTAGGCGTTCCGGCGGGACGCCTCGCTGTCGCGAACTTTCCTGAATGCCCGGGACAGTACGACGCTTCGATACGGCAACGGTGTATCGTATCGGCGGGGAGATGGAACGGCAGGTTGAATATCGTTATTACGTTGAATTAGAGGTTGCAGAGCCGGAACGAGGTATGAAACTATTACCTCGCGAAACGGCGCAGCCCGACGCGGCCGTCGCGTCGCTTCGTGAAGCAGAAGGTAGTCGGGATGAGCAGGCTTTACAAGGTGTAGGTGAACGTTCAGCTACCAACACCAGCCTTAAGAAAGAAACGAAGAAACGAATAAACGACCTACCTACCTATGTATCTGCCTCTCTACTCGGTCAAACTTCTATTTGCTTATTTTGTCGAAGCATCGACTGTGTCGCGTAGTCTTCAAGTAATTAAAAAAAGAAGCTGCGGACAAGGCAACATTTTGAATTTTCACACTTTTAAAATCGTAAATTACACCACATCAACATGTATCCACTGCCTCCTTAAGATTCGAGTACACCCTCCGTATCGATAACAATAATTTAAACAGCACTTCCACAATGATAATTTTAAAATTAAATTTCTTCTCCATTCCAAAAGCATCGAGTTGAAGCGCCTCGACCACCCCATGCTGCTGCTCTCGGGTTAAAGAAGAAATTTGCCATCGGATTCCACGTAAAAATGTACACGTCACATCTTACCTTCAATTTTGAATCAATTATCCTAAAAGTAATATCAGAATGATCGTCAGCCCTACGGAATGTGTGATCGACTGCCCTCAGTGTGAAAGTACCAACCAAGATCGTGGTCTTTACAATGTTCGATAAAAAAATTGAAAATGGCTGTCCATAATATCCGATCCCTGTGAACGGACAATACACGAGAAAGAAAATAATCTAAAGACTCACCACCATGCTGTGGACTATGCTTGTAGCAATCCTGATGAGCAGAAGGTCCCGTGCCCGAGGTGAGATGGCCCGCGGATGAAGATGAGGTCGTAGGATTGGGATTAGGATTGCAGCCACTGCCAGGTGCGTTAGCGTTCCCCGTGGGGTTGCCGGTAGCGTTTCCACCCTGGTGACCGTGGAGATGGTTGCCGTGGTGGTGATGCTTGTTCCTCCGGTAGGATTCGAGCTCCCGGAGGTGGGAGGTGAAGGAGGTCGGTCCATCGAGGAACGGTCGTTGTCCCAGACCAAGAGCTCGGAATTGTTGATGCTGCTGTCCTAGTAATTAAAAGTAAATAATGGAATAATAAAATTAATAATAACAATAACCAAACTTAAACGTCCCTAATCGCATCACTCGAAACGTGGATCCATTATTATTCATTCGAGAACATATATGTATACATATACGTATATCCTTCATTCTCTACTCCGTATCGCTATATCACTCCCTCCCCTCTCTCCTCTCTCGCCCTCCTGCCAAGCACCAGAGTGGGAATTGTTTGTACAATTAGCGAGATAGTAGGATGATTAAGAAACTCGACCACGTTGCGTCCCGTTTGACTTCAATAGCATACCATGCGTGCCACCCTCGGCAAGCTTTCGCATCCGATATACCACGTGGGGTATACCCATAGGAGGTGCTTCCATCGTCAAACCACCCCCGATTTACCCCATGGAATACTGTCCCTACAGAGAAGCGGCGTTTGGTTATGGTTGGACCTCTAAGCCGGTTAGACGGGTTTATTACGTAGACCCCTGTCGTAATTGACAGTGTCTATTGCTGTATATACACCCCACACGTATCCCGTATCCTACATGCGAGCACATACTCCCACACTTAATATTTCTACTTCTACCCTTAACGCCTACCAATTTCTGCAGCATCTTTCATTACAAATATAAAGACACAGATGCTCAAGGAGCATCGAATCTGTATACTCTTACTATTTACATGTTCCGACCCTATGTATATTGGCACTGTATACAGCATACATATGCCCCGGTATCACTATATATCCCCATGGGATACTGACACAAAGTTCAAATTGTATTAATTCGCTGAGACACCGTGGCTCGCGTTACGAACGAACGACAAATAAAGTTCGACCGCAAACTGCACGAAATTGTCGGCGAAGCCCAGATGTTCTGATCCGGCGCTCGATACGATGCGGTACAAGATTATTGTTCAGCTACCAACTATCGACTACCGACTACCGACCGTACCTACCGGATCCCACGACTTCTCACGTACCGGACGTGAGAGCCGTAATGCCCCAAACATATCGCTACACACTCCGGGGGCCCGTGTTTTTTGTCCTGTTCTTTAGGCTCACCCTCCTGAGATCTTCTAACAGCCTTCACTTTCGAACTCGTATCTGAACTCGTTTCCTTTACTCTTTAACGAAGTATAGAGTAAGGAGGTATGCAGACAGTTTTACGATTTCACGTAATACCATCGAATATGCATATCTATGGATGATACTTGACCGTGGAAAGGAATTTTTCAAATGTTTTTCATTTTAAACATTATCTGTTATATGAATTATGAATCGTATCCTTGTTATCTACGCTACCTCAATTTTATCTCATCCACGCAAATCGCCAATGACCTCACACATCGTATATCCCGATCAGGCCGTTTACGACTCTAGGTGCTTTGACAAATCTGAAAACTGTATCTCGACTTAACATTGTCCAGCATTACGTGCACGTTCTACGTCCAGGAATGAATGAGAGCCCGCGTAACGCGTAAGCGCGCAAAGGCAGAGAATCGGTGTAACGCCATATAACGATGGGAGCTTATCTAATCAAAGTGCGGCCTAGAGGACGGAAATAGCGCGCCTTTCCTCTACGGGCCACTCCCCGCATCTTAAGTTCTCCTTAACGGTTCGCTCAGAATTTCATGAATTTTGCGTAGAAATACAGACGGCAGTAGAAAGCGTGCGGTAAGAGTGAGAAAGTATAAGAAATAAAGAAAACAGACATCAGAACCTATAGGACTCGTTATACGTATGTATCTTGCACGGTGTACAAGGGTCGCACGCGACAGAACCAGGCATATCCGGGTTATGGGTGGTGCTGGCACCCATGGTAGTAGGGGAAATTTCGAATCGAAGGGCGAGGGACGTACTGGCACGAATTATAAAAATTGACCGATTACGTCGTATTACCACGAGGTAGAAACAATTTCGATAACAAAAAGCTCACTCACGATTATCGTCGTAATGAACGACGGCAGGTGTTTGCGGGCTGATGCGTGCCATTGTCATGAACCAGAGACAATACCATGGCGGTTTGTAGTTCGAGGCAAAGGTACCAACCGGACCCAGGGTATTGTCTAGAGGCGTGCGAGGCGCACGCTACGGCCACCCCGTGTATGCAATATGTTGTTCGCTGGCCGGACTGGCCCATTCGTGCATACCGTCTGCTAGGGCCTTACTCCCTGCCGTTTTCACTACGAGTCGCAAACATTTTCACGGGACCATACCGAGGGTCGGAAATATTTTTGAAATTTCAAAAAACTTCGGTAAAGCAAATTTTTTGGAATATCCCAAAAATCAGTATCCAAGAATTACGACATGCGTCATCGGTGCCAGAGAATTTCATGGATCGAGGTAAACGTGCCTAGTGCAACTACGCATCAATACTTTATTCCGGCAAATGCGAAATAGCCGCAAACTCCGATATTCGTGGTGGAATCGGTAATGGCTATTAATCAGATATCGAAATAAATATTATTTTTAATTTACTTCTCTTTTCAGTCTTTAATATTACTCGATAGATATACCTGCCTCCGCACGAGTCTGCCAGACTCGTTCCCGGGATATGTGTATTATAATACTGTACTAGCTATATCTATATTCTACAATCTCCTATGTATACCTAGAATAACATTCATGGATGCGTATACATGCGGCGGCGCACACGCGCGACACGTCGCGGCCACTGCATCATCGTTGCACCATCTGCTCGGTAATGACTCCCATTACCACGGGCAACTTTCCGTAAATTATCGCCGTTTTCTACAAATCCCTACCGGCCTGCTCCAATCTACCCTTGGCCGAGCGCTAGGAGCGTTAGAAGATTGAGCGTCAGATGGTACTTTCAATGTTCAATTTTTATCGCAAACTTTATGATGGTGATCACCCTTTAACCCCCAGATCCCAACCCCTCTGCCCCCTGAAACTTATACTATTGTATACAATATTACTTCGGACTTACTAGTCTTAGATCGGGGTTCTCTGGGTCCGTCAACAGTCACCTTGATCGCCCTGGTGTAAGTAGCCACCTGGGGCGGCGTCGTCGAGACAGTTATAGTAATACTGAAACTCTTTCCTGAAAGCAGAAAATAAAGTAAATAGTCTCAGAGAATGAATCGTAAACGACTATGTATATATAAAAAAAAAGTAGTTCGACGTTTTCAAGAGGGTTGTCGGTTCTAGGTGTTTTAGAAATAAAAGTTAAAAGCCGAAGCGAGGAACGAGAAATGCGTGCATATATCACTGGCGAAGGCCTCGAGGTGGAAGGTCCGGTATATTTAATTCCCTCTCCATAAATGTCCGCCAAAGAGATTGACTACGCGTTCTTAAACGCCCCGTCGCCCGCTAATATGCATTTGGTAATTCGCTGCTCCCAGCTTCCTTTGAGCACCTAAACGCCATGGCGAGAATGCCGTGTCCAGACGTACACGTCTATCGTCTATCCTGCTTTCCACTCTGGACGTATGATTTTAACAACAATCATTTATCGGGTTATCAATTTTAAATCCTTTGACACGCGGTGCCGATTTTATTAGTAAATTAATTCTATTTCCCTTTGATACTTAATGTCTGTGATATACATGTTGGTTGCTGTGATACCCACTATGCCGGTCCTATAGCATTAACGAAAGTACCGTTATCCATTTGATCATCTATCGGTACTCGAATTCTTTGGATCGGGAACGATTGGTTAACCAGTCAGCTAATTTTTCTTCGGAATTCGACAATGGTAACGTATCGCGTATAGAACCGTCGGACTGGCGTAACGTCAACAATTTATAATTGTCTCCCTTTGGTCGACCCTGCGCGAGGTCGGAACCACCCTGATCCACCCCGCTGTGTCTGTCAACATGATAACCGGCATCAAACACCCTCCACCCTCCTCTGTATGGCCATTGCACCCCCGCGGGAACTGCAACTGACTGTAACAGCGTTATATCCCAGTTGTATCTCCCGCCAGGTTGATCCTCTGTTTCTGCCCAGCGGTAGATTTCTCGCTGTAGCGCTGATCATCCTCATCCCGTTACCCAGGAGATAGTCATCGTCCTCGTAAGTGAAGAACCCAAAAATGCAGTTGTTCTTTGATAATCGGAACCTATGATAAAAGAGGGATGTAAAAAAGAAAAAAATAATCGGCGAACCAGATGCAGGGGGGAGGGGTATAAAAATGAAATAAAATCCTGAATTAAGTCGACGCCCGGCGTCGCGGTGTCTCGGTTTTTTATTCGTCAAAATATATCGAGCCCGGCAGTGTCACAGAAACGAAGGGTGCCACCCCGGTAGAGTCCATCGCATTTGGGGCTAATAATGCTGCACAGCCGTCCCGTGCCCCGACCTGCGGTTAATACTCGATGATGGGAACGGTCATCTGCAGAGACAGGCCCCGGACCCGCCTAGCTATGCATTCGCGGCTGGACAGGCAAAATCGGGCCACGCGTATGTGGGATACACCTATGTGAATGAGCGTGAACGTTTCCGCACGAGTAACTAGTTTGGTGTGTTGGGATGCAACACCGAGATGAGATGAGCGTTGCATCCCCGTGCCAATCCACCCTGACCACTCCTGAACACCCCCTGCTCTCACCCTGACTACCCTCCCGCACGTCTCGTGCACCCTCGCGCCCGACCATTCCCAAAACCACTCGAAACCATCCGTTAATACTCGCGGTGGTGAACGCCGTACACAGGGGATGGGCTCGGATTGTGCAGAGAGAGAGAGAGAAAAGGACATAGATAGGGAAAGAGATACAGATCAGAGGTGATATTGAGGATTCGTAGTAGTGCCGGATGAGGGAACGGGTTTTCACGGTAGCGACGCAGGGCGCAGGGGTGTAGGCACAATATTCAGGGAACAGCCCGAGTCAGCCGACAGGATGTCTCTGGAATTGTCAAATAATTACTATCGGTGGCAATTTCGGTCGTGTAGATATTACCGCGGTATATTACTAATTGTGGCCACGAGCAGAAACGGCAAACCCTCCCCAGCCTGTCGGGGGTGGTTCCAGCTCTACTGGACTCTCGTTTGTAGAAACTATAGTGTACGATAAATTGGATACATGCAATGTATTTTTATATACATGGAACGAATCTGTATATATATGTATATATGTATAATATAATATGTATATAGAGTATAATACTCGCGGGGCAACCGGTGAACACTTAAATTAGTAAACCGTCAAAACAAACAGCATGGTTCGTTACGTTTTATCGACTGCCTGTCTCTTACGCTCTCGTTCTCTCGTCCCGTCTCTCCTTCTCTGTCCATTTCGACTGCTCTCAATGTTTACCCCATTCTCTCTTTATCTTTCTCACTATGAATTGTCGCGCACGGTAAAACGTCCCGGGAGCGATTCCATCGATCACTCAAATTGGGGATTACGGCAGTGCGAGTGTCGCGGTGATGTCAATAGAAACAAACAGCAATATAAAGAAGGAAAGGTTGACAATACGAAGTAAGAGTGAAAGTAGAAAATCCCGTGGTCGGCAACGATAAAGGGGCTCGTATCAAAGTGCACCCCGAATGCACGAAATCCAGATGGATTCGCGTAACAACTCTACATTCACAACAGAGATTCACAATCATCCAGCAGCGGCCGGCATCAACCAACTTCCCCTTAATGGCCGATGGCCGACGCGATTCGGCTCGGCTGAAATCGTAATGCAGTGCGAAATGTCAAAATGACGTGAAAGATAGATGATGCCATCCGCGGCCGGCTCGTTCGAGCGGTCAACCCGACAATGCATAACGCAGCCCGATCGATCTATATAGTATACACTGCAGGCGACATACTTCGCGAGATGGAGAGCCAACTGGCGGAGATGAATAAACGACTGTCATCGTCATCGAATTTGAATCAAGCCGGTTGTCCAGCTTTAGAAATAGTATGTAAAACCCAAAGCGGGAATACTTGAAATATCGTAACGCTAACTCTCATGGAATTGACTTTGCAGGCCGTTCGTACGGCATCCGTGAAATCGGCTTGATGACCAGATGATTTCTGATTAACAGCCAGTTATTTACAGTGGCTGGGGCTCGTAGCGGATGTCGAGTAATGACTCTGGGGCCAAGCTTGCATTGGGAAAGGGTTGTTCGGATAACGGGGTGGTACGTATTGCATGGGTGGTAATGGGCGTCAAAGGAGGAGGGTATTATTCTATGATGATGATGATGATGGTAATGATGATGACGATGACAACTGTGATTTTGCCCAGGGCTACTGCCTGTGCGCAGATTCGATAATTCTTCATTTGTCTGTTTGAGGTTGGTGGATCATCGTACATTGTTGTGTTATGCGAATATTCGAGCTGCGTACTTTTGCCACTGGTCCCATAGTATCTATGGGAAATTTATGGTGTCATTAGGGAAAACTCACCTCTACCACTTCTACCGACGAATCTGAGATCGTTGAACTTCGCCACTTGATTCTTCATTAGTGCTGTGGAGTTTCGTAATTCGGCACATAGGTTCTCGTCGTTGCCCGCCCTTACCGTTACGGGGGTGCCGTCTTCAACTTCCCCTAACGCTACGACCTTGAACGCTACCGGTAGCGTTTTGTTTGATCTCCAGTGAGTGGGTAATTGACTGCATAGGAAATACGGTGAACCTGTCGAGTGAGAATTACTGTATTAATTCAATGATACGACACTGTCTACTTCAAGATCTACCCGAAATCGATGTTTTACTCTAATTCACACAAAAAAAAAGTAACCATACGGAACCAACCTGTCCTAACCAATTCTCCAGGATGTTCAGCCTGAGCTTCGCCAATGCGTCCTTCGGTCCACCAGAGTTCACCAACGGCGGCACTCTCGCTCATATCGCCAGCTCCGTCGCCACCACCCCCAAGGCCTTCGCAGCCACCAGCACCACCACCACTAGCACCAACACCACCACTACCCCCACCGCCACCCCCAGGTCCTCCACCGTCGTCTCCCTGATATCTTGAGTTAGCTCCCTGATGAGGCGCAAGAGATGATCCAATCGGACCGGCGCCCTCGTGGGATCCAACGGAACCGAAATTCTCCCCGCAGCCAACGGATCCCACCGGGAGATGCATCCCACTGGCCACTGTAACCAACCCCTCTTCACCAGCCAAGGCCGTGTAGTTCACCCTGAGAGAATAAGCGCCCTACGTCGATCCTTCAGGATGTGTTCTTCCTGGTCCCCCGTCGATCTCGACGACACAACCGATATCCGGTGCTTATTAAAGATCAATCAATATCATTCGCTCAAGTGTGTCTTTCGTAAGAATTCTCAAGCCGCCCAACATCTTGTCCCGAAAACAACCCCAAGTCACGTTGTACACCCTAAGACAGGATGTATCCTTCTGCAAGAGGAATTCGACCTCGTGATAATAACCGGAACTCATCCTGATCCATGTCTGATAGTTTAGTGCAGGAAATTACTAACATGGGTAATAATAGTAATAATGATCTTATCGATGTCTATCAGTATCCATGTCTCACACTGAGTCCAATCTTTATAATTGGTAAACCGACCTTTATGATATATAAATAAAGTTCGGCCACGTGCTTTCTACACGGAACGTGTGCTAGTTGTTAGATCGCTCGTTAGGATTCACTAGAGATACGGTACATCCCCATTAGCACTGCATAAACGATCTTCACTAAACGGAAGCTTAGTCTCCATAATTGGCTCCTTGTAATACCCTCTATCGTCCTTATAAAAAATTTAAAAAAGGGGACTACCGAATCTCAATATCCCACTATCAGCGAAGCGTGCCGAAGGCAGTTTAAACGATCATCAGATCGCTTCGCTCTATAACTATTTTCTTTTGTCCAACGTTAAAAACAGGGAATTACGATCAGTTTACGCGGCTGAATTCGCGCACGCACGCAACCCACACATAGACCGTAGTTGCTCTCCCGTGTCGCTTGATAATCGGCACGGACTCGCGGTTTTCTTTAAACTTCAAGCACTCCGTTACGGTCGCACGTTTCGCTGACAATGACTCCCTCGCGTAGACGTACGTATATACGTATAGTGTATAGATATGTTATATATAAAATTTTTAACAAATTTTTTTTCCTTCAGTTATTTCACACTTCTTAATTTGTTTAAATATTTTTTAAATCTCAAATTTCCTCACTTCAAAATTCACAACGAGCCACGATCTTATGGTCGTCCTGCTGTCTCTTCACAATACGCGTCTTGTCCCAGATAGCGCACAGATCTGCCCGCAAGATCACAAACGATACACTGTAGCTGAGTCGTTGTCGGCAGCGCGCGACGTAATGCCGCGGAGTACGGGCAGCGTGCCGCGTGTCCCGCGGAAACGGCCTGGGTTCAGCCCCAACCGCTGGAACTCTTCCCCGTCGCCCCTTGACCTTCTCCTACTGCTCTCGCCAGACCATCCCACTCCTCCTTATGTCCCTACCCTGCTGCTGCGCCGACTGCCACTACTATCGGGCGGGCTCCCGCCTTCGATGACGTAGCTACGACAGGACCTTGCGATCCCAGCAAATCTACCATTCGTGCTCCTGATATACCTTGGGTCAACGCAGCATCCCTTTATAGAAAACACTGTGCAAGGATGATACAATTCTCAACAGTGATAGAAACAGGTGTTTTCGATCATGACCTTTGACATGACTTAACCTAAAATCCCTTAGCATCTTTATCATAACCATAATACGCATTGCACCCTTTGTTAATGAATAATTTAAATTGACACCCTTGCTCTACAATAAACTATGTACTCTGCAAAAATTGCTATACTTATGACTATGGGTTAGGGCAGGAGTTTTATAAATCAGTAAATTTATATAAGCTGAATTAAAATACTATCCTTCAAGTATTCCAATTGGGCCTTACTGTTTTTTTATACCGTAGTTACGTGGTGGGATCATAGCACGAAATTCCCAGTGTTGTCGGGAGTTTCCCATGATGGTCCAATCTTTCGGCTACGGGCATCACTGAACTGCTGCTTCAGGCACAATGCATACTCATACTTGGAATACACGGAAGACACAGGGGCCCAGTTAAAAATGCATACGCAATCCAGGTAAACCCCAAATAATGAAACTGAATGCGTCACTATAAGGTGCATGTAAATATATCGGACACCCGTGACTTCCCCTCTTTCCATGTCCTTTATAATTTCTTATTAAAACAGTAATTTCAATCCAACCATACCACAGAAATCTTATAATCAATTTTCCATGGAACGAATTAATAGTCATCACTATTGCACTATAAAGCCTAATTTAAACTGTGAAAACTCTCGGCGATCGAATACGCGCAAAATACGCATAGGATAATTAATTCAATTTCTTGATATGCGGTCGGGACATGTGCTTACGTAATGCGCTCATGAGGAAGCCAGATATTTTCTTTAGTAGTGTATAGCAGGACTACACGAAGGTCATACTACAGTCAGTCCATAAGTTCAATGTGTTTTTTTACAGCTCGCAAAACAATGCAATCCTTAACAAATCACAAGTGGATGTTCGTAAAATTACGTAAATAAAATTCTAAGAAAGTGTAAAATTTCATAAAATTTTAAGAGAGACAAAACATAATTCATTACAAAATCAAGCACATGCACATTTAAAAAGACTTGCTGAGACTTTGTTTTCGATCTGTCAAAACATATATCGAACTCGTGGACCGACTATAGGTATATGCATACCTGAGGATGCCCTATCGAAGACCTACTATGGCCTTTTTCGTATTAGGGTACAGCCTGACGAATTTCTACACGGGTAGCAGATGCCTGGTGGGACCTCTGTGGTTATGAGCAAGGCGTAACAAGTGTCCGTATGACGTCATCTGGCTTCTAGAGGCGGAGCCTGTGCTAGGGGGGGAGAGGGGTGCGGCGATGCGCTTGCGAGCGACGGCAGTCACACGCCCACGACGCTAGGCTTCTTAGCCTCATTGGGACTTTTGCCACTTTTCCACTTCACCGTCGCTGCCACTTCCTATCTTTTTTGTTAGGCGGGATATACCAAGTCACTTCAATCGACTGAAAGGTCTGTGTCCTTTGACATGACGATTGACGATCCGAGTCGAATACCTCGGTGAATCGGTAACGCTGAGTGAATAAGTATTGGCAAGGGTCACCAACCGACTCGGATCATGGAATACCCTGGAAACTGGTGCGTTATTCTTTCTGGGAAGTGTCGGGATTTCTGCTGACTCTTTCTTCTCACGAAATAGCATGTAACGAGATAACGAGTCGTTTCACTTAGTTTCTCCATAAGAAAATTTTTTTAAATATATTGCTTTTTGCATTTATCTGTATAAGTACGTATTATATTTTTGAAAATGAAAATTTGTTTATTATCAATAAAAGCTATATTCAATTTTAAATTTAACGTAATATTTTATAAATAAATAATTACTATGTCAGATCTCAATTTTGTCATACAGACCATCTATGCACGTAATCACTCTTTGCAAGTACCCAAGATGAAGTTGAATATCGTTACCTCAGACGAAGTACCTACCTCCAAGGTTCTATCTGAGAGACGTAAGTTAATCCTATGTCCAGCTAAAGCCGAACTAATGAGCTATAAATAAGGGCTGCTCTAGGTGGATGCCTACACCCGTTGACCCTTGTAATTAAAATCCCTCCCTAAATCAGGACTAGGGCCCGATTAGATGACCACCCGTGCCAACCTAAGCCCAAATCTCAACCCTTACGTGGACCCTTCCTTTGCTACCCCTTACTTATACTCGGACGCTCACTACCCCGTCCCGATCCAGTTTCAACCCTTACGAGTACCTATTGCAAGTGCCTTTTTCCGTATGCGGTAAATTTGACAATCGGGATTTAGTCCCGCCAGGACGACCCGCTTTCCCGTAAAGGGGTTGCTCCGTCCGCACCGTTCAATTTTCCATCCCCCTAACGTATCACGATGGACCGAAGTCAAAAATTAAGTACTAGCGATTCCAGTGAAATTCTTTCGTGATTTTTTTTTTCTACATTTTTTTCCCCTCATATCGCAGGAACAGGCCAGTAGAATTTCCGTAAGTGGAGACACGCGACGAAGTTGCGGTGTTACGCTACATCCGCCGTCATGCTCCGTTAACTTGCAGACATCAATCTTGAATTTACACAGCTCCACTTGCCTCACTTATCTCACATTTTGATACAGCTACGCTTCGTCCATTTCTCTTCTATAAACCGTCCCCCGCAACAAGGAATATCTGTACTTTCGTCCCTTGAAACTCACGGTAGCCACCCTACTCTATATAGTCTGCTAATAAGCTTAATAAACCCTCCGCGCAACTGACTCGTTACTCTTCTCCATCCACAACGTTTCCTATGGAATTTAGATTCTGGCGATACAGGGCTGTAACTTGGTTTTGTATGAAATTAATTAAAATTTCGTATAATTAACACAGTCTCTGAATACCGCATAAAATTTTATATAAATAAAATATATTTATAGCCACTTCAGTGTTACACGCTATTTGAATATGAAAAAAAAATTTGTACTCAAAAAAATTATTTACTTAAATAAATATTAATTTTATTGCCGTTCAACGAAACTATTATATGGCAATACTGGGTAGGGTTAATCCGAGAATTTAAAAACAAGGGAAAGAACAACCCTAACGAGAATTAAATCCGACGATCTTCTCTCAATAGGGCCGTCGTCCTAGAGGGGATGGAAATTTATCGCTTCTGCTTCCCTGCGCTTACAAGTGCGGAGAGTGTAAGCTTCGAGCTGGGCGAGGTCCAGCTTTGAGGACATCAAAAGGATTACCAGGCGACAGTACGCGTCTATGTGGGACGAGAGGGAAAAAGAGATGGTCGCCCCGCGTTTGTATTTAAACCCTGTAAAACTCGACGCTTGATCCGTTTTAAGCAAATAGCAGTCATTACGTATAGATATAACGGTAGTGTAATCTTTTCTCTTCATTATCTCGAGCTTCTGCAATGTCACTCGTAATTCGGCATTCACGTGAAAACGATACGAATCAGATTGTTTTTTTTTCTTTTTTTTTTCATGCAAACATATTTCACGTATACCGGAAACGCAAAAAATTTTATATGTATATACATATGTATCGATGAATGGATTTGAGTTTCAAAAGATTTTTAGTGGTTTCATTTATCGTGCGAGACGGCTCTTTCATTTAAGTAGTCAATGGCGTGCATGGACTTTTAAAATGTCTGATTCATTCTTCGCCAAGTCGATGTCTCTGTACTAAAGGATGTTGGGATGCGGTACACGTGATTGGTAAATATTATAAAATTATCGAGGCTATTGATAAACAAGTTGTTAGTCGCAAACCGCGAGAGATCGTGTGAAATCTATGCCAATCATTTCCTCGTATCGTGATACAGGAGATAAGATTCTCGTAATGCGATACGGGAGGTTACAACGTGTCATGTAGTTTCTAGGACGTCGTATGGAGTAGCATCTCTAATGATTTGTATACTTCGTGTTGTTACGATCAATTGGTTATGCTTGGATCAATTTCAGCGCATTGATAAAAGATATGGGTAATTGGTAATTGGTGAAATAAAAAGTGTGTACTTATTTTCTCTCATGTCATTATATGCGATAATTGCTTTAAAGTCTTAATTTTAACAGTTAGAAATTGTTGATCAAGTCGAATAAAAAATTTTGCAAATTATTATAATGCTATGTAATGTGCGGTAAAAGAACTTTTTTTAATCGAATTCTGGAATGCACTTACGTATTCGTGCAGCGAAATTGTGTGCTTGCACACTGCATATGCATTTATGATAATGCATCTTTTGGTTTTCCCTGAGACTTCGGTAGGAGTGGATCTCAACTGTGCACCATCCAAATATACACAGGGTAACTATGCACCGAAAAACTGTACACGGAAAGCAGTGCATCGATATGTATAATATTCAGATAACTGAACGATGCACCAGTTTCTTTCCCCGATCTGAAATAGGGCACCACTATTTAAAGAATAATCACTTAAAAAAAACTATACGGCAATTTAAAATAAAAATTAAGCATTAAAATTACATGGTTTTATCTTTTTACAATAAAAATGGAATAATTACATAATTATAAACAGCATTTAAGAAACAACTTTTATGCATTGAAAACAAATTTTTACTTCTTAGTACTAGTTCTACTATTGCTTGCACAGTTATTAAACTGTCGTGCACGATTAAACGGTGCATAGTTCATTGTGCAGAATTTTATGTGCACAGTTCTTTGCATGAAATATCTTGTGCACAGTTATTTGAATGTCACATTTATTCCTGCACAGTTTCCCATGAACAGTTTTTCGCCGCATAGTTACCTCGTTCACAGTTGGCATTCACTCGACCAATAATCATTCAGTTTTCATAAAAATTTTATATATTTCTGTTGACCGTAGCGCCGTTGACAATGCCTGCAGTTAATGCAGTTTTCTGATTTAATATAAACCGGCTATGGGTATGTGCATTTCGGCACGAAAATTTAGGCATAAGTTTCGCAATGTAGATAAGTGCTTGTGTCGGAAATGCAGAAAATGCAATTCAGATGCAATGTTCGCAGTGAGTAAAATAATTCTGTAGATGTCTGTTTTACCGACGCGCTCACCCTGTACGTTACCATATGAATCTTACTTTCATTTGAGTTCCGCATATATCCGTTGATGTCGCTGGTATCCTTAACCCTGCTGGGAAGTTTATTAAAGTTTCACGTTCTTGGTGCACATACGATGTTCAACGTAATAATTATAAATGAATTGGAAATTAACTATCCGAAAAGGCCGTGTTTTCATTAAGCAAAATAATTAAAACTGTATTAATTAAAAGTCATTTGTGAACGATATAAAACACAAATCTACATGTTTCACGAGAAATACAATTACTCAGAAAACACACAAGAGCAGTACTTAACCTTTACTGATTCGTTAGCAGATGCAGTGGGCCAGTAAGTATCCATCATTGGCCCACTTTTATGTGTTCGTTGGATAGTCATTGATAATTACCCACGTGATGACAAACGAACAAACATATTGTGCAAAATTATCAGTTTGCCAAATCTCATAAAAAATAACAAACCATCGGCAAATTAGGTTGCTACGTAAGTACCCATACTTACACCCTCTTATGATAATCTCTCGTTTTCTTTTTTCTGCATCCACTCGAAGGACCATCCCCGATTTGCAACGATATCTCCTTTTACGCCTGGCATGCACTGAAAATTACATACTCTCCTGACGTCCATTCATGCGTAGATGATAAAATCTCAAAAGTGCTGAAAGCGTCAAGATCGTATCTGATGGTAATGCGATCCCAAAAATATAATGACGAAAACCTACCCTATTGTACGAGAGGTAGTGCGAGGACATTGTAAACGCAGGATGTGCTCCGATTCTCGGGCATAATGTGGCTTATACGGAAAGAGATTCAAGGATTTTATTGCGTTTTTTTTTTCTCAAAATATATCCCTCTATACAAGGGATGGTGGGAGGAGTGACTAAAAAAGAATATAAAATTTCGCGTTATACCTCCATACGTGAAAGCAATAATAGGCATTACTTTTCTATTGGCTGGGGCAGTTGGATATTGATACTAATCCTTGATACTTCCGTCATATGGGTCAAACTTTTTTTTTTCAAAATTGAACAAAAATGTGACAGCCGTTCGAAGGACATGGACAGCTCGCTGTGTTTGTTGGTTGACGCCAAATTTTCAACTGCGACTATCCTATCGGTTGTCAGTACTAATGTGGTTTGGAGATATATCTATTGCCAGAAGGGGTAAGGAGAATTTTCAAAAAAAGATATATGACCATGAACGATTTACAGGCGTAATATTAGACGCAAACCTATGAGTTGGTAACAGAACAACAAAGTCGTGTAAGATTCTTTCCTGTGCATTCTCGGTGAAGCCTAATGTCAAGAATGCAGATATTTTTTTCTCACCGTTTGACGATTCTTTAGGCCTCCTGCCTTTTTTTTAGTTTACCATTCTTTTGTTACTAAATTTTTTTCCCAATTTTTTTCTGTCCCCACGATCACGACCGACAACGCATACATTTTTTTTACGTGTCTTTACTGTTGAGGTTTGATTTTTTGCCGTATTAAAAAAATGCTACGAACAATGGCGGTACACCGAGATGCGCGGCAGACCGTCTTAATTTTTATGGATTTTCGGGTTAAAAAGGTTCGGTCCGGTCACGGGTCTGCGGGTCGTTTATAAGGACCATAAAAGCCCCAAAGCCACCGTAGTTGGGCAGGACGTCTTTATTTGCGACATCCTGAACCTTCCTAGGTCCAACGGTCCAAGTCCCTTTTTAACGCCGAAACTTCCTAAGGTTCTGTTTCGGACTCAAAGTCGGACACGCGTATCCTTATCGAAAAAAAGCTCCCGAAAAAATTCAAGAAAAACCCGTGCATAAAGATGCCACAAAAATTGTCGCATAACGAGCAATCATGCCGCTAAGCGACTGACAACGACCCTAACCGACGCCTACGTCTTCTAACGACGTCGACAACAACAGCTGCTGCTACCGCGACTCATAAAGCTATCTCAAGGCGTAAAAGCGTGTCACGCGCTTCTTCCGGGCGGGCATTTTTCTCCCCAATGACTATTTTAGGATTGCGATCGCATGTGACAAAGAGAGCGTCGCTTGCGCCGACCAAAGGCGACTTCCGAAACCCATGGAGATTCAGAGACCACAGCCGGCCAAGACGATAACGCGACTGCCGGCCCAGACGACAGTTGGACAAACAGAAGCAAAAATGTAAAAAAAAGATAGTCTGAATCCCGCGGAAAGAAAAAAATTATGTCAAAGATAAAAGAGATAGCTGAATAATATTATTTTTAGATAATCATAATTAAATACAGTAATACTTAAACTAGTCAATTTTTTATATTGCGATAAACAAGAAACAAAATTAATTTACAGTAGAGTCTGCTACACGTATGTGAAAATGATTTATTTAAATTGCAAGTTTCTCCATTTGAAGTACAAGTAACAATAATTGAGAATGAATGATTCAAAATCTGCAGTAACCAGACCTAGAGCGGATCAGTGAATGATGATAGGCTGTCCATGTAGAATGTACGAACAGCCTCTTGGATCAGGATCATTCAGTTAGAGAAAAGAGATCTTGAGTATTGTATAGGATCACGGCATGAGTAGCGATCCTTAAGCGCTGTATAAGAAGCGGTACGATGTTTGTAGACAAGAGGGCCAGTTCAGGGCCTCCAACTGGGGTCCGACTGGCCCCCCGACAGCGCCTCCCTTTCACCTTTCCACGACTCTAGCAATGCCGTTGACGTGCCATACTGACAACATAAATATAATGTCACGCTCCTCCGCTCACCAAAGGTCCTCCTTATTCGGTTCGCGCGTCCTGCGTGAAAAGGTAGTCATTCACCAGATCAAGGACCAGCACCAGGAAGAGAAGAAGTGCGTATAGGCCCTGGCTCCTATATCGCGCATGAGAAAGGCCAGAACAATTTTTATGGGCCAAAATGAAAAATGAGGTTGCGTTCTGTCGGCAGTGAGGCGCGCCGAAGGACCGGTACAATATTTTGGCATTTCGTCCCAAAATCGTTTCCCTTTTCATTATACAATTTCAACCACGGGAGTTCTTCCTCATATAAATTCGAAGTTTGACATTCCAACATTGATTTCATCCTGTATCCACTTATGCCCCTTGACTGCTACACGTGGATCCCACTTCTTGGGTCCATTGATAAATTATCCAAGACCCAAAACTATCTGGACGGGACACTTACATTCATACTTTTATCCATTTTTCACGTTTACCTACTTACAATTAAACACGGTACGTATCCCACGTGCGACGTCACGAAATTAACCTTTTCCCAAGTGGCGAGTATCTAAATATCTGAAGAAACAATTTTTCGACGTTCTCAAACCGTCATTTGAAGCGTCCATAAGTTCCATGAAGAATAATCAACGGAACCATTTGAATCTGTTAAATATGTAGAGGATCGATGAGAAGCTTCCTCTCGTGCCCAGAGAAGCGTGAAGTGCCGAGGGCACGGGTACACGGCGAGAGGCTAGATGGTAAGGGAGGTCAAGGGATACAAAGGGAAAGGAACGGGCGAGAATGGGGTTGAGAGAAGGCAAAGGGGGCTGCTGGTGCCGCGGTGCGGTGCCTTGGTGGCCACGGGTGCGGTACGACCGCTCCGTAACGAGGGCCAGCCTTTATGGCCCGTAAAGATACGTGCAGTCCACTTTACGTCCTTCTATACTATGTGTATATATAGATATATCTTTATATACAACATTACATACATGTATAGAAGTAACGTAACGCGACATAACGTAGCGTCGCGTAGTTGGTCCGAACCCCTTTGAAAACCCTTGGTCGAATCTCCATCCCCTTGCCTTGCCGTACCTAGAGTTCCCCGAGGGGTAGTTTTATAATGCGCCCTGTGATTGTTCGTGATTGCCACGGGCAATCCCAACCACCACTCTTTTGCTACTACTGTGCCCAGACTCCTTCGTCCTCCTGAATCCCGTTGGACGATCTTGAGGGCCCGATCGACGCCTCTATTCAGACGCTGAAAAGCGCCTAGAAAATTTCCAAACATTCTCCAGCCACCTCAGCGAATGTGATACGTGACCAAGTGACTTGGTGACTTAAAGTTACGTCACGAGACTAACTCAATGATTTTCATAGAGAAAGTTTGAATAATCCATCAAGTACTTGATCCTCGCGATACCCCATCCTGGACATGTCATGTTTGTCTGTTGACCGGATGACTCGCGTGGGACGTGAATGCGTAGGTGGTTATGGATAAAAAGACCGATGGGGGTTGGTAATTAGGGGGATGAAAAGAGATACTGGATGAAGGTGTAGGTACCAGAGAGGTTTGCGGTGCAGTGAGAGTTCGCACGAATCAAAATTAGTTCCACTTGTCTAGTTTAATGCAGAACCGGTCGGTACAGTTTACTATGTAATTTTACCTAAAATCACTCAAAAATATGTATACATATATATTTTTCATCACGAATAATATACTTGCTCCAGCTTCGTATGATTCTGTCCAATACAAAGAATTATAAAAAACTATTTTTCATGGCATTCCTCATTGACATATAAGCATTCCAATACCATAGCCCGGATTATTAAAAAAAAAAAAAAAAAAAAAAAAAAAAAAAAAAAAAAAAAAAAAAAAAATGGCCTAGCCATACCTGAAAACAGGGTAGGCAAAGAGGGACGGTAGTATAATTACCGATACATCCCCTTTCGAAATCGTTTATATTTGTACACCGCGCACGGCTTGTAGATGAGTTTTTTTTGCCCTGGACTATTTTCCCCTCGCGAAATTCCACACACAAATCCGTTCGCGGCGCGTCGGCGTCACACGCACGCGACGTCAGGCAGCGCCGCGCCGCCGTAACCTCCACTATATATCTGATGCACACCCTCGCGCGTAAATACCGTACACGTTCGTGGCTCTACGTACTTCATACCATGTATGTTGTATACCGATTCATATGTATAGTATATATATATATATATATATATATATATATAAACCTAGATAGGAAGCGTACATACATGAAACGAAGGGGTATTGAAATTAGCCAAGCGGACTGCAGGGGCAAGTGTGCCAAAAGGGGAGGTTTTGGTGGCCGTGGATATAGGTAGTATGGCACTGCGAAAGGATAGTGTGCGAGAGGGAGTGAGCGGAACGTACTGAGTTAAAGAGAGACAGAGGGAGACAGAGAAAGAGAGAGAAAGAGAGAGAAAGAGAGAGAAAGAGAGACAGTGGACCGACCGCCGGGGGTTCTCGCTAGAGCTTGCATGTATTCACACCGAATTAAGTCACCCACACAGTATGCCGCGTCCGAAGCCGAGCAGCTCCCAGGCCCAATCTCCTCTTTCCTCCCCCTCCTCATCCTCCTCTCCCTACACTCTTTGTGAGCCTGAGTCCTTTCACGCACAAAATGCACACTTCCGAGCTGCCCCTGTCTCTACGTTCAAAACTGATTCTACGGGCACATGAGCTCAGTCCTGTATTTGGATATATGAATACGTCTATAAGGATAGTGGATATAGGTATACACAGTACATAGATATGTATATGGGTACATTGGATGAGAATCGGCTTGGTTTTACTGCGTGGGGACTATATTGTATAGAGAAGTATGTATATATATATATATGTATCAGCCTATAGCTAAATATATAGAGAGGAAAGGAACGTGGGATATGAGGCTGCATGGACCAACATCTGTCCTAGGTATGCCTGAACCGCGGAGTGAATCCTAAATCGTGCATTAGGAATGATTTGTTAGCGGTCCTGGGTCCGTGATCGATGCCACGTTAATCCCGCAAATTTAACGTGGCTCGTGGATGAGATGAGATCAGACGGAGTGGGAGAGTACACGATGATATATTTTAGAGATTTAGAAAAAAAAAAAAATGGAATGAAAATGGGAATATGGATGTGTGGGATTTGTGTTATGAGTTGTCAGTATTAACTGGAGAAAATGTGAAAGTAATTTGAGCGAACTAGAAAACCTGATGACCTAATCGTAAATCAGGAGGGTGGAATGTTTTTTTTTTTTTTTTTTTTTTTTTTTCGTAAAATTCAAAACTGTTGTGTTATGGTTTATTTCTTTACGGCGGTGCAAAAGGGAGAGAAAAAAATGTTACAGATATTCGGTGGGACGGTGGTAAAAAAGTGCCCTGTTTTGGTTTAAAATTAGCTCGGGGCCGGTGTAAACGCGTAAAAGTCGGCACTGGACTTTTGGACTTTTTGAGAAAGTCGCTGAGCTCGTATAGGGTAGATAATAGGTGTACCCTCTTTTTGGTAATATGGTAACGGAAAGCAAAAAAAATCTATAAAAATATACGACACCGTTATTTAAAATAGTTCGACCGTTAGGTTTTTGAAAAGATGCGACCAACGGGATCCCACTTTTTAGTGTACCGCTTTTACGTGTCACGCTCGAGTTTTTCCGATGGTAAAACAGTAAACGCATAAAAATTTTAAGTAACACAGTTTTTACCGTTAGATTTGGAAAATTGGGTCAAACTTTGCTAGCTGCTATTCTAATAACAATGATTTACCATTTTTACGAAAATTTTTCGGAATACAGGAAAGAAACATGAAAAACGAAAAAACTACAAAATACGACACTTTTTTTAATGGGGTATATCGACATGGGCATGCTACGAGGATGGAAACAGTTTTTCAGTCGATTTTTAGGGAAACGGGTCAAAAAAACGGTAAAACTAACAGCTACAAGGGTTATAGGCCAGTGAAAAAATATTGTGGCACGGGGTGAAAAAACGGTAAAAATACGTCTTAGTCGCTTGTCGACTGAAAAATCATAAAAATTACCCTTAGCCACCACCCTTAGTTCATTGTCAGTGGGTAGGTAGGTACGCAGCTAGTGAAGTAGCCATCGGAAAAAAGCGAGGCAGAGTCAAAAAATAATAATAAAAAAAGAAAAGAAAAAAAGTTAGAAGAGTTGACTTTACGCCGCTAAGCCTTTCCCGTAGTAAAGTCAATTTCAATATTCTCAATGCCTCTATGACTTTTGTACATCGTGCCGTTTCCAAATTTCGAAAAAGTGGCAGGGACGAAGAATTCACGTTGTAAAGAGTAAAACGCAAAATAATAGCCGAAACGGTAAAAATAACCCTTAAAGTCAAACCAGAAAAGGGACGCGAGAAAGGGGTCGTGTACGAAGGAAGTCAAAGAGTGAAAAAGAGAAAAAAGGGGGGAAGAGCTACCCCACGTCAGAAAGCATAAATTCCTAAAATACCGTGGCCTTTGCAAAACGGTACTTTATACACTTTTATTGAGACAGACGGTAGAATTTTCGAATCGTTTCCTGCGTTCCTATTACACATATACGTACTATCCCCGGTACAGTTAAATAGTAGGTAACACTGCAGATAAGAAAAGAATTCGCAATTTTTTTGAAAAGTACGTATATACATATACTGCTTTTGATCTATGCTGTGTCCTACGAGACAAAAAACCAGTGAATTGCAAATAATCCCTGCACCAGGTAAATTAAATTTAAACTCGGGTAGGAAATAAATTTTGCCATATACGTCTGTTTAATCAAATATAAAACCTACGTCCGTTCCTTCCTGTTAAACAACCTAATATTCGTATTCCCTCTACAAAAATTGACGACTATAACATTTCGAACTTCACGCTATTTTTAGTCACTTGACCGTAATACTGTAATATATATCAATAATTGATTAAAAAGAGAGACAAAAAAGTCATAATTTTTGGTCATAAAACTCATAAAAAGATAATTCACAGAAATATCTCGTAAATTCTAAAAGAGGCAAACGGTTACTTAAATTTACACCTTAACCCGTTATCCCTAGTTTTGTCTGTGAAAAAGGGTCAATTTTCGAGTTCACTCCGTTCAGTTCATATATTTCACTTCGGTTTCCTCTCACGTCGGTATTTCCTTTCGTCACTCGTTCTCTCAACTACGAGTCCCGAATAAATAAATGTAGGTAACTGGTTCGACGCGAACGGATAATTTACGGGTTTCTGAATAGCAATATTGAGGTACCCCCTGTACCTTTTCAATAAATAGGCAAGGGTTGTTTCGTTCCTGGGAAAAGTCGTTCACCTTCAATTAACAAATTTTCTCCTTATTGGCCCATTATTGGCAAGTATAATACATGCCTCCTGTAGGTATACTAACCCTTGCCTACTTTTACGCTATTATGGATCTTTGCCCTTTCTCACCCGTTTGTTGTCCATCTTGGTACCGTCCACCGAAAATATTCTCACTTTACGACGTACCTTACTCTATTTTACTTGACTTTCTTCTTTCGAAAATCCACTACTGATTTCGACTACTGTAAATAGTTCCTACGAAGTCAGGACTGTTTCCAGTCATTGAATTACTATTCTGCTTTAGAGTTCTGTAAAACGAAGAATTTTTTATTTTACTAATTTCAATTTTAAGATTCTTATCACTGCTAATATTTCAATACTATATTTCAGTGCAAACCGTATCTATTCTTAAACTGCATATATTTTAACGCGTTTGATTTTACATTTAAGTACCTTTACTCCGATGCAACTGTTGCGTTTGATTAAATTGAACGTTCAATAATAAAATGAACTATAATAAAGTGATAATTGGATGAAATTTCGCAAAAAAAATTCAAGCATTAATCAATACCGTAAAAGATTACAGGGCAGCAGTGCAAGTTGATAACAACGATGCTTGCTTGTTTCAATGCATTTACCAATTACTGACCCGCGCAGTAATCTCTAACTCACATTATAATCGTCAAAGACGAAAATAACTCATCTCTAAACTCAATAAGTTTATCAACTGTACTTTTTCACTTACCAGATGAAAGCTCAAATTCAATGAGTACAATAACGAAAAAGATAACATTTATTTGAGCTGAAAAACAAAAATCTTTTGGCAAATAATCTACCCTAAATCTATCTTAAATCATTCTCGAATTGCATAAGGAATTAAATACCACACCTGTAAAGTATGAACTGTCTATATATATATTATAATGTATACAAATGCACTCTCAGTTGCCAATATATTTTCTTTGTTAGCTAGAAGTTCACGGAACATTCATTAATCCAGAATCCACGCGACACCCGGTACGGAGGAGGAAGCTAAAATGAAAGCATTATGAAAGCTTTAAGAGAATGGCAGAAGCGTGATGTAGAATATGAGTAAAGTGATAGGACGCAAAGGACGCTGCAAAGAGTTGAAGAGCTGAGTGGAATAATGGCGCCGCACGAGTCATGTCCGAAGGAAATTTAATACGATATCCACGAGACAAAAGCGTCGCATACCAGCCCTGCTGGTAGTTGGTTATAGCACTGAACTCGTTCAGCACATGCAAAGTCCTTAGGACGATGAAAGTACTCGTAACCCCAGATATAGCCGTGATAGACAGCATATGTATATACAAGCAGATACTATCTATGACGAGAACCTTCATTAGGGGCTACATACTGGATGCTGGGATGTCGGCCGATCCTGGAATCCCTGTGTTCAGAACATATAGGAAGTCCTCGGGAACGACAAGAGTCAATGAAGGTAGCGAAAGATAAACGTAATTGTAATGTGAATTTCATGTGAAGTTTGAGATGAGAAAGAAGCGACCAGGACCTAGGACCTATATACATATATTATAGCTATGATATAACCAAACTTTAGTATCAACAGATTGACAACTCTCCAATTTCCCAAGTAACCCCAAAAAGTTATGCACTCGATCGCCCCTATATGTGAAACCTTGACTGTCAAACGGCTGTAATTAATTTCCTACCCTGGACCCATAATACAAAACTTGTAAAACCTGAAATCACAAAGTGTCCGATTGATCCAGATTCTATAAAATTTCTCTGATTATCGAAGCAAAGCGACGAGAAAGATGTCTATTAGTATGAGGACCCGTTAGGGAGGAAGCCTCGTGTTGTCCATGATGTGTTTATGACCAGGCCGGAAGCCCCCCGGGTAGCGCCGGAGGAGGTCGGATCTTCCCGTGAAACGTTCCTATTGTCCAGGTCATTGTGACTCGTAAGTAGTAGCGTGCTTGTCGAGTCTCGAGAATTTTGAACTTCCGAGGAATGGAGTCGTTACGAGTCACGAGAAAAATGAGTGGCCGACCTCGGTCGCGTTCACGACAAATCGTCCAGCATCCCAAACGTGGCGACTCTTTGTCCTAGGATAATTGCGGCCCGGCAGACTTCAGCCATGCGGTATATTACCCAACTCGACTTCGGTCCCGACCTCTAACGTCCAGAAGTTCAGGTGGTGCATAGCCTTACCAAAGGCAAAAACAAGGATGCCGCGCCACGGTACCTACGCTTACGGCTTTGGTTATTGGGAAGCCGAAATCTGGCCGCAGCGAGGTTAACTCTCGTGTAGCAGGGTGTGCGTCTGTGGATTTCTACGTAGAGGTGGATATATATGCCAGACAGATTGAGAGAGAGAGAGAGAGAGAGAGAGAGAGAGAGAGAGAGAGAGAACAGAGTAGAGTATAGTGACTAGAGAGAAAACGGAAGGGCTGAAGAGAAAGAGGGAGGGTTAAAAAAATAGAACGGCTATGGAAGCCCGTGTGTATCGGGGAATCCGTGATGGTGGCGGTTGACGGTGCCGGAGGTATTGGCTCCTGAAACTAGGGGATGTGGAGGAAACGAGTTGTGTCGTATACGGTGTAGAGGGTTTGCGTAGGATATGGGTATTGTATCCGCTCCATCCTCCTTTCTGTTTCATCCCTCTCGCCATCGCCCTGGGCCCCCCAGTCTCGATCCATATATTTAAAACAAATGCTATCTGATGCGGCGCCGCTTTGTGGAGGCAAGATGAGGCCAACCCCCACCCCTACGATACCTCCACCTCATCCCTCCAAATCTACGTCGCCTCTCTTCAACCACCCCATTCACCTCTTCGACTGTCCCTCTCCTCTGTACCCCCCCTCCTAACGCTGTCTCTCTTTCTCTCGTTGCCTGTCACTGGGAACAGGGGTGCTTCCTGCCCTGTGACTTTGGAAACCCCTGCCGATATTAGCTGTCGGATATTCCTCGAGTTGCCACATCCCTTCGCAAACCCTTCTACAGAATATTTACAAACCGTTACAGAGAATTAAAGTCACGGATAATCATAGTCTCATTATTCTCTGCTAGTTCAACCAGGTCTTCGTTACTAAATAGCAACAACAACAAAAAACTACACCGCACCATATACACGGTAATGGATCGTATAAAAGGCAGAGATCTCGTTAATCGAAAAAGCCGGGTAGATAGATAAGTACTAAGGTATATAGGTTACGTATACGTATAGCGTTTCGAAGGAGGAAGGTCCTGAAGAGGTCTTCGGAATATATCGTTGTAAGATATAGAAGAGTATAAGAGAATTTGAGGAGCGCTGATCGGGTAGAAGTAGGGATCGCGGTGTCGCGGTTCTATCAGAACGAAAGAGCGCGGGCTCTCCTATCTCCGCCAGTAAATCCGGCCGTAAGTTAAACTATTGGGGGATCGAGGAAGATCCAAGCACGATCCTCGTACTACGGTCCCACCGTTTCACCATTCCCACCCACCCGTTTCCCTCTAACCAAGAGAAAAGACTCCTTCGTATCCCGAGGCGGAGAATCAAGTTTACGTATATCTCGTTGCCTATCATCTCCATCACCATAGATTGCCCATAAAGAACCCCGGCAATCCGTGGTTATACGGCACTCGGATCGCCGCGACGTTCACCATCGGCGTCTCCATCGCTATACGTACTCTATATATCAGATATATACTGTGTATATATGTATATACAGACACCCTTAAGGATATTTGTATACACATATGGTATGATATATACCGTTGTTCTGCAGAAATAAAATAAACACTCGATATTGGTACCATAATTATGTCTAGAAGAAATGTGGATGTGCTATGGTGGTACTGTGGAGATTTACGTAAAAGAAAGTTGGTACTGCGTTCGGGGTATCCCGTGGCGCGACAAAACAGAGTCTTTAGCTCTCCTTAGCACACGGACGTGAAAACGAAGCGTGACCGGACGGACATTTTCGTGCGAGCTGCTGGACACGCTGCCATAAACGCATTACAGCCGGAACGAATCGGCTTCAGAGCGAAGCGAAGCAACGAGGGAAACTCGGACGGTCGCGCGACCTGCGTATCCTCCATTATACCTCCCTTTCTTTCTCTCGCTCTGTCGCTCCTTCAGTCGACACGGACGGCGTGGACTGTTTCCATCTTTCTTTCTCCTTTTACTTGTATACCTGTATCTATCCTCGCAATATCCTTCTTTTGCCTCGTTTGCAAGAAGAGTCGACCGCGGGTTTTGTATAAATGCTGAAAATTGCGAGTACTCTCTGTTGAGAGGTGCACCCTTGGAGGGCGACGAGGGGCGGCGAGGGTCCTAAAGAGGGAGTAAAAAGAAAGTAGTACGAACCAGGGATGTATGCATAAGTATCCGTGGGGCAAGAAAATTTTGTAGGGGTGTCAGCTGCCTCAGCATCTCGCTGGTTATTATGACCTTTTAGGTAAATATCTCTCGAAGGGATGAAGCAGAGGGACGTGTTAGAGGATTTTGAGAGTAGTCATTTAGGGTTGTTTTCAGAAAGTTTGCGGCCCTGTACGACCTGGGTTCTCTTGAAAAGAGATGAGTATAGAATCAGGGTCCAGAGGATGGTCAGGAATGACCGGAATGGGCGTACTGTTGGCTCCATAAACACCCGCAAATCCAACCCCCTGGACCAGCATGCAGAATCATCCCTATAGGATATTCCTACGTATGACCACGTGTACGATAGGAGATGAAGAAGTGTGTCTTATCAAAGATGCTGTTATCGTGAAAGAATTTTTCGAGATGTCTGACGTCATCAGTTCCTCTCGACGCCGTCTGGACGTCTTTGGATTCCGGCACGACCCCCTGCTGACTTCGAGGTCGACCTGCGGGGGGTTGGCAGCCCTAATGAGTCTAAGCCTCGTCAAGAGACTCTTGTCTTCTATCTTCTATCTTTAGGAAAACGGATATGGGCACCTTTTTTTTCTCCACTTCACATCTCCTCAACTTCTTCCGTTTCACTTTGCTGTAACAGCTTCATCCTCTCCCCCCATCGAGGATCATCATACAGATGCTGGAGTCTAAGTCGTGCCGTCCGAAGTCGTTTCGCGGTCAGGATCTCGTCGTACGTGCCAGATGGAATCGAGGTAGGTAGGTACGACTATCCGATGCGCGTGCCGCATTGACGCTCCGGGTCACGCCTTAATACTAAAAATACAAAAACAAAAATAGCCCTGCCTGTGGCCCCGGTGTGGGATTCTGGCGGGTAAAGTTCAAAACGAAAATAACCGAGAAGACGAAATAAAGAGGGAGAACGATAATGTTAGTGAGCATCGTGGCGGAGGTGAAGAAGCTTTGAAACTCGACTGGGACGAAAGTTTTCGATTTTCATGGTGAACGCGAAGCACGTATTTACCCAAGAGATGACGTTTTTCTTTTCTTGATGCTAGAAGCAGGGGAATGAGCCTCGTGGAAAAGCTTTACAGTGACAGGGAGAATATTTTGGTTTATTAAAAAAAAAAAAATAGTAGGGACCTTTATACTTACCTATACGATGTTCTTCTAGGTTAGAATTCTTAGTCCACGGTGTATAAGCACGTAATAATTTATCCATGGGTTGCTACGTTAGTCAACCTCCGGTAAGGGAGCATCCATTCACGTGCATCTTTCAGCAATTTGTTCGGGTTTTTAAGAAAACGTCTTCGGTTCCTAACCTCTTGTGGACCATGCTGAACCCCGCCCAGACCTATACAATATTTTGGAACACGTTGGCAGGTTACGAAAATAGCTTTTTTTCTGTTACCTCTCATTTCTCTGCGAATGAAGACGTTAGTTTCTCGCCATTCACGCTCCTCTTCCTTTCCCATGACAAAATTTCGTCGAATTATCAATATCGAAATTTTGCCAAAACTTTTACGTTCTCACAGACCCTCGCGCACTTTCACTTCCGCAACGGTTTTTTATCGATACACAACAATATATATATATATACATTTATATATACACGAAAAGTATATACTTATTAACAAATAAAGACTTGCGTCAATTAAAAACATTTTTCTCAATAGACGAGGATAAAAATTCGGAGAACAATTATGAAGAATTTTTATTCCGAAAATTATGTTATAAACACAATGCACAATAGTACTGACGTATCGTGCACTAATCGGCATGCGACTTTTCCTCGTTCATTCACGCGAAAACGGGCGGATGTTCAAAGTTTGAGATATTTCTTCTTATTTTCTTCTTTATAGTAAAAGACGATGAGTAGCAGGGATTGCGTAGGAGTGGAATATAGGTATAGGGTGTATATTGTCATTCGAACCCAATGCGGAGAGGCGGGTCCGCCACTGTTTGCCGTTTGCATAAAGCGCGTCGTGTGATTTATGTCGAGTCACCAAATACTACGGTAGGTGGTGGACCGACGCCTTTGGCAGTGGTCCATTCACGAGCGTGGTTTCCCGACCTGGACCGCTTCATTCATGCGGAGTCCCGCCGACGGTGAATATATGTGGAAAGAAGCAGGGAGCATCTCAATTTCTATGAAACACCATAGCTCCGTTGAGAAATCTCCTGTCGACGCTTATACACGCTAAATGTATAGGCTATAGTCATCACTAACAAGACCCAGTTCGACGACCGAACTTGCGACGACAACCTGATTCTGAGACATCTCAATGTAAGATCCTTCTGGTCTCTGTCAGTTTTGACCCTTAGAATTATTTCTATATATATATATATCATATAAATCATGAAAATCCGTGGGATCCAGCGTTACACTTGTGCCGTAAAAATAGGCTTCGAAATGAAAGCACCCTAGTTCACTTTCTATAGCTACATGAACGGTTTTCCAGGATGTGGCTGCCGTGGAAGGTTGAAGTAAAAAGGGGAATGGTTTTGAGTGAGCAACTATATAGATTGTTACCCTCCTGTAAGGGCTGTCGACGGGACGCGAGAGAAAATAGGGTGACTCTCGACGTTTTCCTTAACTATGGGAATATCTCAATTACCCACGATCTTTATTTACTACACCTTGTTACGGCAGTGGCGGTTAGTTGTTCCTGGTAGGGGTAATAATATATTGGTCGTATAGATGGCACTGTACTTCCACACGAGGGAAACTGTCAGAATGCCGAAGGACGATGAGGGTTCGCGGTCTGTGTCGCGCGTACGCTTATTTTCGAAAATATTTTCCTTAAACCAAAGAAAACGAGAGTGCCTCGCTCTTACCCTTGAGGAGGGTATACTTACGCCATCAGGAGGTAAGCGCGCGCGTGCGTCTCTGTAGCGGCAGCCACGTGCCATATAATTCTTGTGTAAAAGGGAGAGTGTAAAATGGACGCTGTAAAATTTTACCAGTACGAGAGACCCAGTGGCCGGCTTTCGCCGGCGTACGACTGTCCATAAATTTGGTCGGTGTCGTTGGCTTGTAAAATTTTTCCTAAAATTTCTCCCTTTCCCATTGGTTTTCACATTTACGAGCGGGGAAAGCTACTACAGGAGAACGACGCCCGATGACTACGATGACTTGGATGACTGCGATGACCAAGGGGATGAAAACTAGGAGTTACGAAGCAGTGGCAGCAGTGGTACCGGTCGCACTGTGTAACCAGGTTATATGCTACGGGGCTGATATAAAGTGATAAAATTGCCCGAAAAAATAATGGCCCTTTGGTTTCCGGCATAAATTTTCTACTTTCTAATGGCTGTGTACTTCGCTCTACCTATTCCCATTGTGCGTGCCTTCCATCTATACTTGGGCTCTCTCTTTTCGAAAATGGCTTAACCTACTGACCTAAAACCGAGAATATACAAAGTGCCATAGGCATGGCGGTGAAGCTTTGGCCAAGACGTCGTAAAGTGCTTCGTGCCAGAGCTTCTTTCTGTTGCACGTTGCGAACCACGCTCCGTGATGACAATACGAAATTCGCCACGCGCGAATTTACAGTCGCATACCAATTTGGCGACAAGGTCACCAAATCTTGGCACTGCACAGCATGGTTCAGGCAGATGAAAAAAATTGATTTTAACAATCTCTCATAAATTCATCTTATTTCTGACTGCCAGTGTGCCTCTGCGCTTCGTGACGAAATTTTATTTTTATTTTACATTTAATATTACAACAAAGCCAATCCTCCTTATCGCGTACTCTTTCATTTGCTTAAATATTTATTGTAGGTAAATAATGTTACCGACAGCTTAAGACCGCATTTGTGCGTACATCAATAAATAAAGGGTCTCAAATATTTACCTGGTTAATCGGATTAATTTCGCGGTTCTGCAAGTACGAAAGCTCGTTAGGAAATTCAAAGGGAGAATAACCATACTCAATACGTCAGCTGTATTCTTCGTACGCTTAATTAATATTTATAAAATTTATATACGAAACATTGTAGACACATTGATAGGTGCCTTAAAACCCATGCTACCTATTCTACCATTTACCTAAATGAACTGGAACTTTGGTATGGTTATAACGGAATTAAGCCGTCAAAATGTTTTACAAGGCTAGATACGGGTTGTAGATTTTCGTGCGATTGAACTTTAGAAAAGGAAAGAAAAAGTAAACCATACTATGCTAGGTACGTGTCTGCAAGTCCAGTGGTAAATTCTACTGCGTCTACAGAGACAGAGAATAATTCTACGTGCTGTCACTACGTGGGGCTGTGTAGGGTCAAAAAAGCGGCTCGTAGCCGAGGTACCACATATGGGCACCCCGGAGTATTAGATAATGGTGTTAGCTCCCCTTTGGACTCCCCTCCGCCCGAACCCTGTCAATGTTCTGCCCTTCGTACAAAGAACCCCTGTGTTCCTCGCATACGAATAGCTACCCCCTAGCTCCTGTGCAGACACAGACTCTCCAGTGGTCCCCAGTTATAATACATACATCAACGTTGCCCCAAGAGAAGGAAGATAGCGCGGGGGTGTCACGGAGACGGGAGACAACATAAAATTCTAAAGTTTAGTGGCCGTCACAAAGGTAAAGGGTAGTACAGCACTGAAACGGTCCTTTAATACCCTCCTTTATTGTCGCTTTGGTTATAAGAAAAAAATCTTCACTCTTATAAAGATTCGAACCCGACTGCAGGATCACATCGAGTCATTATTTTAAAAACAGTGATAATTCAGCACGGCAGAAGGTCGATTCGCGTTGCGTCGCGACGCCCGAATGGTGCTCGCTTCACCCGTCGGCAACAACCCCCGCGTGATATTCTATAGTAGAATAGAGAGAGCTCGAGAAGGGGCGGTTGATTTTGAGGGGTTGCTAGGGGTTTGTCGCGGCGTACCCCTGCGGGCTTCCGCGCTCGGGATCCTAGACCAACCCAGGGTGGTTTTACCCCCGCACTAGGGGACTCCTCATACTCTGTGCGCATACAAACGTCGGAGGTTGTAAGGGTGTACCTCATATATACAATATACTATATATATATATATACACATATATATACCTGAAAGCATAGTAGCTAAGGCAACTGTGAAGCACACCATGGTAAATGGGGACCACTGGACCAGGAATAATCGATAAATCTGCCTTCGTGGAGGGAAATGGTAAGTAAGGATAAAAAAATGGGGGGCCCTCTAGGTACCCTCCCCTGACCCCCTTGCATGGTTGTACATGACGCCTGGCCAATCGTAGGAAACCCTGGCGATGCATGACGTTCTTGAATTAAAGATAAAGAATAGACCCAGCGTGGAGCGTCTCCTTGTGGCGCGAGGAAGTGTGCCATAGCATGTTTGGCCACGCGGGGCTAATCTACGTGAGAACCTCTGCATATGAGAAACCTCTTTTCACTCTCACCCCATCCAGTCATGTGTGATGGACCTAAATGGATGAGACGCTCCCCTGCAAGCCTTGAAGCGCCTATCGTCTATATCGGCTATCCATAATTTTTGCAGGCATTGTCCCAGATAATGTCTCGTATCTAGGGTAGTATACTAGTACCTTAAGAGACCCTCGACTAAAATTCTCTATATCTATGGATACTATCGTACATTATTATTTGCCCAGTTGAACAATGTCTACGTCCCAAGGTCTGGCCCGTACGACCAACTGTATATTAACAAGCTTTTATTACTAGACTGCCAGTAGTACGGTAAAGAAAGAAAAAACCTTTTGCTCCGGCTACCGTTATGAAACGGGAGAATTCAGACCTGAAATTTTGTAGCGGCGCGAAATTCAAATAAACTAGAAGAGAGACTTTAATCCTCGATATTAAAATTTTGAAATTTCACGTATATATATTTTGAATTTTTTTTTGACATTTCTTGGGTCGGTTGTTGTAAGGACGACTGTAGGGATTTCAAATTTAACCTGTAGTTCTATGATCGTGCACAGTGGTTTTCGTATTATCAGACTCGTGGTTGGTAGGCATGCCGCAAGGCTAGGCTTGCGGCCTAGTACTGGTTTGACCATATGAGCTAATACGGTCAGAAAAAGACGAGCCGAGGAACTGCATTGACGAAGTGGGTGGATCGTAGAGGCAAATGGATGTCGCGGCGCAACGCTAAAATTACATCTTCATTTGGATTCGAATCGATTTCGTAAATTGGTCAATCGCTCAGGACCAGGGAGCCCATGTAGCAGCCACTAGGCAGGAGAGACGGTTTAAGGAAATTGTTCCGACGTGTCCACTTCCTCCCCGGTGATGAGTTCCGTTCGCGCTGGTCTGCTCTGGCAATGTTCCTCGTTTCTACTCGAGTGCCCTGACGAAAATTTAGATGAATTCTAGGAAGGGAACTTTCATATGATCCTCGTCATAAAAAAGTTCTAGGAATGACATGACTCCGTTCTGTCTTTGCTCTTGTCTGGTTGCTCCCTTGGCTTAAGGGTGGACTATATTATTATTATTGCCATAACCAAGAAATTTCCAATCCTTATCCTCTTCATCCTCGACCACCGCCTTCATCCCCCTCGTGGTCATCGTCGACCTAACAGTTGCCCTGGGCAAGACCTCACGGTATTTTAAAATAACATTGTAAAACTTTATTTCACTTTCACTATGCAACGACCACAACTTTTACCTCAACTAAAACCGGCCAGTGAATAGTGTAATGCGCTGGGGTTCTCCCGAGCATGCAAAACCCCATCGTAAAATCAATGTCGAAAATCAAATTGTCCCCATAAAGCGGGTTTTCGCGATGGGCATACCTCACCAGGTCCTACAAAAGTCCATGCTCGTAACGCGCCCTTGCAAATAACATCGTAGCAATGTGTTTTTATTTGAGCAACACTCAAACTTAACCATTTGTTAGTCCATACGATGTATTAAAAAAAAAATGCGTATATGTTTAAACCGAAGTAGACTTGCAAACACGGCTTTACGTCTCTACTATTCGGTATCCCATTGGTCCAGGCTTTGCGATACTTGAGACATCCATGAATTGCTGATATGGTATATTCATCTGCGACAGTTTTCAGACTCCCTACCCAATGTTACCTAACCACATTGATAATCGGCAACGTGATCTCGGATCAATTCAAAATAACGAGGTCGACGCCACTGACATCGTCGACCTCGTCGAAGACGCATTGCCATTCAAAGACGCTTGTTATCGTCGGTTTCCCAAGTGAATACCGCAGCATCCACTTCTGTTATCTCGTTTCATATCTTTATCGAATATATCTGTTAAAGGGAAAATTTACATTACTTGTATCCTATATTTTCTTGTGAAATTAAATATATATTCCTGGACCTTTCATGCTCTTCTCACGGTACTGCATAAACGATGGGCAAATAGGTACGGAAGGATATGGATCAATTCTCCAAGTGCATATTATCACCACGTGATTTTATCGTATTTAGTATTATTATTCTTGAAATAGATAACGGTACCTTCTTCATTTTTCAGCGTACTTTACAAACTGGACATGTTCCTATTTCGGACTTAACCACTTAACGTGTACCGTGGTTCCCGTATGCTTTCCCATGAAGCAGCTCTCTTTCGCATGCGTAGTGAATCGGGGCTCGGTAACTGAGGGGGTAGTTCGTCGCGCAATACGAAATGTAGGGGCGACTACAATATATAGGTAGGAGAATAAGAGAAGAGAGTGAGAGAGAGAGAGAGAGAGAGTGGGTTTTGAGGGTGGTAGCCGGAGGGTGGGCAACGGTTACTAATTGTCCGACTACCTTCCGCTTCCTCACTTCCCTACTAACCAACCCCCTGGACACCCCTCATCAACGCTGATTGCCTAACTCTAGGACCCTCAAACTCCGAGCAAGCATCTACGTCACTCGGCATTTGGCCATCGGCTCTGATTCCAGTCTCGATCGCCTGTACGATCCCACCGATTCGACTGATTATCAAAACCACGATAACATTCCGTTATCAAGTATCATACCCGAGATTACTGTGAACTTTGCCAGTTGAGAAATCCCACCCTATATCTTTATCAATGTTATGCATAACCACGTGCATGGGGAGCTCCGACTTCTAGTTAGCCGTCATCCAGCTACCCAGTCAGCCCAGTCAGGTCGACCCTAAATTTTCCAGAGCCAATTCGATTGCCGGTAAATTTTTTGAGTAAACATTAGTTAGCGCCGGCTAGCACACATGGATTTCTGCCGATTGGTTTACCTCGGCTGGAATCGGATCAGATCGGTTCAACTCGGAACTACCATGAGGACCCTTCACGGTTGCTTGGTTCCGTTGTCTACTCGTCAACGAGCAGCCCTACCACGGAGTGTTGACCTGGTTCTCATTCAGGGATGCCTAGTTACATCCGTCACTGTAAAATATCCCTAGGACCAGTAAAACCCATAACAGTGAAAAGGTGTGAAAATTGAAAAAAATCAAAAAAAAATTCTATACAATATTTATACGATGGTGCAACAATTCTAGGTAAAAAAATAGTAAGATATGAGATACTATGTAATAATGATTTATCGTTTAAAAATTATCTATCGGCAAGTTGAGCACCACCGGGTTCGTACGAGCCAGGACCTATAGGTACTAATACAGATCTCACGCACTCCCCTCAATATAAACCATTCCCTTCTCTTCCCGTGTCTCCCGACCGATCTCCAACACGTATGGGATCCCATATGGATATATGTGTATATATATGCCTAATGTACGAACTCTCGAGCGACCGCGCCGTACAGCCATTCAGATTTAAATGGCAGGCTGAAAAAAACTGGATCCCTTCCTCCACGTTGGGAAACGAAAAGCACATACCCTATGGCCAGAAACGACTCTTGATTTTGATTTCTTCCTCTTCCTCTGTACCAATATTGATATCATATACATGTATATACACAGTGGTGTTTAGGCATGGATGGATAGACGTGTGAGGTTATCGGAATGTAAAAAGATCTTCAGGTACAAATGTATTAAGAATTCGACATAGATTTCTGTTTTATTTCTCTCCTCCGACTCTCTATGTATATTATTATGCATTCTCTTTACATTAAATTATATCTCTGGCTTATAAATAATTGATATCTCTGGCAGTCTCACTCTCTTTCCTTTCGAAATTTCGCTCTCATTGTATTTATATATCACACTCGTATATACACACGCAAACGCACAGACCCTCATTCATCCATAATAATTAATTTTCTGATTTACGTCCCTATCGCGTTCACATATTCGGAATTATTGTCCAATACTATCTACACGTATATACAAACGACTTGAATCTCTTTGGCTATGTACAAAAGACAGTCCTGACACTTGACGTTTCGACGTCACTCGTCATACCTGAAACGACAAAGTGGGACTATTTTTTAATAATTTTCTTTTTTTTCGCGTCGAAGATCTCTCGCAGCTTCCCCGTCCTTACAGATGAGTACTGTACCAGGCGTCCACGCTCGGCGTGCAAAATTTGGATTAATTCAGTATCACTGTAACTTTGTCCTGGGGGGTTAGACGGTCAACGGCGTGGTGAATCACTAGCCTTGCAACGTGATAAGGCGAAATCGAAGATCATCCTCCGAGATTAGGACCTGCACGGATCTTAATAAGGCCTCCAGACTGGCTTTGTAGTAGGCGGCGTGGAGATGTTGGTAGGCGACGGACTCTTGGTGCTTGTCCTCTGGGAGATGAGCGCGGTAGGCGCCTTGAGCACGTTCTTCGTACCTTCCGTCGGCCTCTTGGAAATGGGTGACGAGGATGATTGCGCGATCGACGTAGCCGACGTCGCCGGAGGCGGAAGGGTATTCAGTCGAATAGGCACGAAGGCACTTCGGACTTCCTCAGCGGCGGAATCACTTCCGCTCTCACTAGGACTCCTCGCGGGACTCCTTGGCGGCGTCCTGACCGGACTCCGGGGTGAACTTTTTGGGGGACTCAACGGTACCGACGCCGCCGTCTTTGGTGGCAACGGATAATCCGCTGAATACTTGAGGTGCTCCGTGAACGGATATCCGGTTGGCAGAACTGTCGGGGCAAATGTAGGTGGGAACAGGTCTGTCGGTGGCATTGGAATTGAGCCTGGAACAAAGAGGACAGACGATTAGTGATACGATTTTACTGGATCATCTGGCAGGGGCTGGAGAAGGAAGCAAACGGGGGTGGTGGACGAGTACGAGAGTACAGAGAAGCAGGGAAAAGCACACGTACGTTGTACGCAGCATTTATTCTAGGGTGGGTGACTGTACTCGTATAGGGGTTAAGTCGTATTGTTATTTCGGGGTCGGGATCGGGGTTGAAATCAGGCTCCAGAAAGGGAGCTCAGACTCTCCCTCGGTCCAGCTCGTGTATGAATCATCGCTCGTGCTAGGAATCAATACTACTAGCACCAAAGAATGCCGTAATAAACATTGTCAGATTCTTACCTTTAACTAACGCTGGATGTGGCAAATGCCAAGCGTGTCCGAGGTACGCAGCATCCAGCCATGGATTGAGGAATCCTAATCCCGGAAAGCCTGGTCCGTATTGGTAATCTGTTAAAGAGAAAAAAAGCACGCCGTTTAATGATGACTCAAGCTGACGTGGGAAAATTAAAGAAAAAATATATTGCATAGACGCGAAAAGAAAAACCTGTACTCATAACAAAGTCAGATTTATCGAATGTTTACGAGAAAAAAAAAAAAAAAGAAGCTTCAAGAAATTCAATCGAACTGACTTAACGATGTGTTAACGTCTATAAATAATTTCTAAATACTCGCTCTAACCTATATACCTAACCCGCGTAAGAGGTACTAGGAAAGAGAAATTATATCGTATAAAGCGCAAGAGTAAGAAAGAGACAGGGAGGCGTCGCGGCGATCCTCAAAAGAACCCGCGCGACGTCGGTATAATAAACTGCCAAACCCCGACGAAAACCCCATGACTCCCATAAAGATTACAAGACGCGACTCTGTTTATCCGTAGTCTCCAAGATGGTGGATCAGAGGACCGAGAGGAGGAGGGCCATTTCGGCGCACATGCTACCGCCATATGTAGCGCGATAAACAAACGCGTTAAACGCGGCGTCTATGGAGCCGCGTCTCTTTCGACGCTGCCGGCCAATAAACAAGGACCCGCTTAGTGGACGCGGCCCAATCGTCGTGCGAGCTTATGAAAATAATCGCACGTATTTCAAAAGACTATGCCGACGTATCGAGATCTTAGATCAAACAAGATATATGCCAATCCTATCAAAACAACCTCGACATCGACATCCCGCCGGATGAAGTCGGTCCCGGAATTGAGTACCGCACGAGTCAGGGGTTTGAACCGATGCCAACCTGGCTAAACCGCTACGGCGGTTTGAGGTCCACCAGCTATATGGCGGATTATTAAATGCCGCAAGGCTTCGGCCACCCGTTTGCGGATTCTCCAGTGGTCACGCTCCTTTAACTTTTTTATTTTTCGGCGACAAAACTTTTAAATCGCCCGTCACTCATAATAGTTTTCTTTTTATTTCACCCTCCTCCCGGCCTCTACCTACCTCTACCTACCCCCCTGTCTACCATTTCCCTATACGTCATTCATGTATATCATTGACGTATTTCTACACGTGTATACCTATATATACTACTTACTCGACTTAGACCTGGGCTCTCTAGGTCCGTCCACGGTGACTTTGATGGCTTTTGAATAAGTTGCCACCTGGAACGGCACCGTGCTGATCTGTATGGTGAGAGAGAACGATTTCCCTGTAACCAGATTACAAAAATACGATACCAATTAGAGAGATCACTTTGCAATTTGACATGTCAATATATAATCGCACGTAACAAAGATCGGCATACGCAATGTATTCAATAAATCAACACTCACCTCTTCCGCTACGACCAACGAACCGAAGATCATTGAACTTGGCGACCTGATTCTTCATAACAGCCGTGCAGTTCCTCAATTCCCCACAGCAATTTTCATCGTTCCCTGCTCTTATGGTAACGAGAGTCCCGTCATTGACATCGTCAAGTGCAACAACTTTGAAAGCCACAGGCAGGGATTTGTTCGATCTCCAATGGGACGGAAGTGCGCTGCACAGTATAACCGGACTTCCGGTCTGCACGAGGTCCCCGTGACATGCCCGTAGAGTATCGTATACAGCACCGAAGTTCTCCATAGCCAACGGCCCGTCCGGTAAATGCATCGTCGATCCACCACTGGCACTTTGTAGATTTCGACTCGGAATTTACGGTGACTACTTAATTACCCTTTTTATTAAACTCCACAGATATATATATATATATATATATATTTCCCGCAACGTATATTCCTCGTTCACCACTTAATCCCGTCAGCACGATATCGTTTAACGCACACCACTGTTTATACACTTCAAAGCACTTATCCGTCAAGTATCTTGGGAATTTCTCTCAGGTCGAACGTGCTGGCATCGAATAAAGAAGAATGCAGATGCCAGCGTAGAGACGTTACACAACTCCTGTGCTACCCCTTGGACTCGAAGGACTCGAATGACTGGTATGACTGTATAACGACGACGGAAGAGCGAACGAATGTATGTATATATAGGTATACAGATATCTATAAGTCCATGTGCACATATAGATATATCCCTCTTTCGGTACTCTCGGTCTCTCCCTATATATCTGTATATTTGTACATATGCCCGTATATATATGTATATATATATATATATATAGGTATGTATATATATATATACGCGTTTTCCCCCACTGTTCTACCGAATCCACGTTCCTCTCCTTCTCTCAATGTATCTTCTCGTCAACGAGCTCGACGCGTACTCGGTGCCGGCTCAGCGGATTCTAGTTTTTCGCGGCTTGGCTCCGAGCTATTTAGAGGGGATTTTTCTCCCCTCCAATTTTTCCGGAGCCCCTCCCAGAGCCGCGCGTCGACCAATGAGGATGGCGGTCGTGTTGTGGCCTCCGCGGCTCGCCGCCTTCACCCCTAACCAGGCTTAGGGGTTGCTTGCTTGCGAGGGCCTGTCAAGGGTGGCTTGTGCTTTCCTTACTCTCTGCTCGTACTACGCCACTGCTACCACTGCCACCACGACCACCACCGTCACAGCCACAGCCACCTACCACGATCTACACGTAAAAGCCCCGTATATTAGGATCCCTTGAATTTTACGCGTGCACTAGCTTACACGCGTGCTCCTGACTGTATCACTCGTTGTATCCCGTAAGCAGAGAAGAATCCTGAATTATTGCGATTAGTGCTTTTTTTTTTGCTATGAAGTATGGGGTTTGTTATGTACATTATGACTTTAAAGAAGTCATGCTTGTATAGGGATATATGTATATCACATATGATACACTGTATAAAAGGAATATGCTGAAAATTGTGTATTGCTAGAAAATTATTGACATATTTTTTTATTACAAAGAATTTTTTTAGTTAAAAAATTTATCGTCAAATTTTTGGACGTCACGCGGTTTTCTGGTAACAGCATAAACCCGCTAGAACGTCTACAAACAATTGACGTTGAGACTGTATCTGGAGATATAATAATGAAATTTCTCTAACTTTGAAACTTGTAAAGAAATCACTGGATCTTAATAGTACGTATATGCCATAACTCGTAAAAGCCATCGTTAAAATTAGGTACCCATTATAAACTAAAAATATATTTATATTATTATTGTCAGTCCCAGCGGTGTATACTGTTTCATTCACTGAATCGTGTAACGTTAATATTTCATTAGGAAAAGAGTCTATCGATATACTTAAAATTCTATTAACTTTCGTTAATTGTCAACACGGTCCGATCCAGTAGACGGTCCCAATAATATTTGGACAGCGACTATATTCACGTGTTGAAATAAGGGATGATCGGTAAGAAGTTATTTGGGTCTGAGGTCTCTAAACTTGACCTGTGATTTTACGTATCGAGCGTATGCAGGTATAACTGTCCAGTGGTCGAAGCATTGCTAGCCAAAAGGAGCGATGAGAGAGAGAGAGAGAGATTGAGACCATAGTTTATTATACTAGGGCAGGTTGCCGTGGAAGTATAAAATACAGAACAATGTTCAAGAAAATTAATAATAATAATAAGCCAATAAAATAATACATATTTACAAAGATATAATTAATAGTAATAGTAATAATAGCGCTAACATGAGTAAGCTACGCTAGCTATATATATATTTGTAGTTTAAACGCTAAGATGCCAAGCATGCAGCGCATATTTGGATAGTGGCACGGCGGTTATCTCACGGATGCTGCTAGGTACGGAGTTCCAAAACATAATCCCAGATACGATAACTGACTTTCGGTAAGTCGAGGTGCGACAGCGGGGAACGACAAGGTCGAGGGGATGTGATCTTGTCACAGGCGCAGTAGCATCTCTGGAGGAACAAAGGGTTAATTTGTCGGAGATGAAGAATGGTAAGCCATTGTAGACTGTCCCGTGTACCAGGATCCCTAAGAAATACTGTCGCCGCTGCGCAACACTCAACCATTTCAAAGCACGAAGACTAGGCGTGATGTGATCATATTTACGAAGACCCAAAATAAAGCGAGCACCGGCATTTAAGACTCGTTGTAGTCTGACGTTTTCTTCCACAGTGATGTCAAGTATCGCTACAGAGCAGTAGTCGATGAGCGGTAGAATCAGAGAGGAAACGAGTTCCTGCTTTATTGCTTTAGATAGAGAGTGTCGATTTACCTTTAGTTGGTACAGTGTTTTGTATGCCCTATTGCAGATGCTGGTAATCTGCTCTTGCCAGTCAAGTGACGGGGATACAAAAATATCCAAGCTCTTTACCAAGTTCGTGAACGGGATCGCGCAACCGTCAGCAATCAGACTATCAATATTACCAAACTCGAGGGCGTTGATGTACCTAGAGAAGCCGAGAATCATCGCCTTAGTTTTAGACGCATTTAATCGCAGTTTGTTCCGAAGGGCCCATTCGCAGATGCGGTCAATATCCTCGTTAACTTTCGTAACGCAGTAGTTAATTGCTGTTGGTACGCAATGAGCGTATATTTCTAGGTCATCCGCATATTTAACGAAGGAGCAATTCCGTATGCTTTCGTCGACATCTCTAATATAAAGGGAGAAGAGTGTAGGACCCAGAACTGACCCCTGGGGGACTCCCGAGGGAACAGCTGACCAGTTTGAGATACCGAGCGAGGTACGGACAGCCTGTCTCCGATCAGTGAGGTATGACCAGTGAGAGAGAGAGAGAGAGAGAGAGAGAGAGAGAGAGAGAGAGAGATTTATTGCTTTACCGACACTCGTTTTACCGGTATTCGCGTAAAAGAGTCGTGCCAATTCACCGTAATGCTCGAACCCTTTGGTACTCCGATTGAAAAGGCAGACCCGTAAAGTCGATATTGTGCAATGTGGCCTATGTACGTATATATATATATATATATATATATATATATATATATATATCGGCTC
>NW_014333290.1:471019-484177 GCF_000341935.2 Cephus cinctus | reverse complement strand
TCGATATTGTGCAATGTGATATATATATATATATATATATATATATATATATATATATATATATCGGCTCGTGCTCTATGGCAATAAATTTGAATCAATACATTCGATCGACACATCCAATTGTAATCCTTTCCCTTTCTGGGTCAACAGGCCGATTGCTATAGAAAAGCTGTGATTATGGGTGGTGCAACACAAAATTATAATATTCCTGGTTTTATTTTAATATGTTATTCGAAATTAAATAAAGAAGTTTTTGGAATACGTTTTATTATTTTACATGTTATATTTTTATTTGATAAGAATTTCGTAATAGTAAACAGTCACGGCAATATTAGAGTTACTTCAACATGGTTCGTCTTATTGACTGTTTTACCTCTTTCAGCATCTTTGTAATTCTGTCTGGTATTATTTCCTATTAGTTTCTTTCCAACTACCAGTTGTGAGACGTACGACCCATTTATTCACGTTGCTACTTCTTTGCACTATTATTAGCATTTCTACTAGGTGATTAGGCAGTCTTAAGTTTACGTAACACTTGGCAATAGTCGAAAAGTGCATTAAATTGTGCGTGAATAGTACAATCATACAGGTGATATATGTATACAGCGCGATTCAAAGTACCAAAAGTCCCAAGATATAAATATACACGCTACCCTGTTCCACTTTATTTTACAAACTTTTGTCGCTTCCCTTTCACGCCGTTACGGTAGCCCTTTGAGCAATCGTCTGTCGTGACAAGACACAACTGCGCCGAAAATGTAGGCCACGAGCCATAAAGGCCCCTGGGTCTCGGAAACTTTACCGTTCAGTCTATATGAGCACCTTGTAATCTGAGGGATCGCCAGGGTGTCTCTTTAGAGGGTGCCAATGTTACTCCCTGATTTCTCTGTTTTCATGCTTCCGGTATGACCTTCGTCGAGAGAGATTAAGACCCATTTTTTGTATAGTCAAAGTGCAAGAACGCCATCTTTTTCCTTCGTCTCATTTTCATAGTATACCCTACGGCACTTCTTGCGAGTAGAAAGTAAAAGGAAAGTACACTGGCACGTTAATCCACTATAGGAGATTTCATACCTTTCCCTAGTTTTTGTCTGTCTGGAATTTTCCAAAAAAATTAACTACGGTACACATAGGAGCATTCTCTTCGGAATTTACGTATCTATGCATTCGAACAGTATTTAGAGATTTTTATTATTTTTTTTAAGGGTTGTAATTTTCCAACGTCACTCCATTAGATCAAGAATTTGACTAAAGATAAGAAAACAAAATCTCAAATATGAACTTGCAAAAACTACAAGATAAAAGTCCGTCGTTTCTACATATTTAGGATAATATACGTCACGCGTGTACAAGTCCGTAGAGAACTGTAACTAATTTCTAAAAAGGGCCAGGAGCTACGGCGCTTCCGTTTCCTCGCCAGTGGTTCCGAAAGAAACGGCTTTTTTTAATATTGCTAGTGCCTCGCGACAAAAAGATATTCTCGCGCACACCTACCGTTTCTTTCAGTTGGAATCAGTGGGAGGCACGAGTCTAGATCTCTGACGTTAAGGGGGACGCGAGGTCCGATTCTTCAGGGCACGAGTCTCTAGCTAATGTAGGGATGCCAGGGGGTCGTCGCGGCGTCCGGCATCCAGATAGGGCCCGACGTGTCGCGGCTCCACGCGCGTATACATAAATACACTATAGAACCATAGAATTTCATCCCTTATACTAAATCTGAAGAAGGGTGGCACCGCTACCAGAAGATGAGGAACCAGAAGAGGGAATGGCTGGCATAGAGGGCAGGGGGTGGCACTAGTGCACACGAGGCGGGAGAGTAAGAACGACGCACAGAAGTTAACACGGGGGTGCGCATTGTGTGCGGTGAGCGAGCCGGAAGCGCCGCCATACTGGGTATATCCCCCTGCGTCGCTTTTGTTTCCGTTCTCGTAGCCCCGATCGTTTTCTCCAACCCTCGTGCCAACAGCTTTGTCTTCAAACTCGAAAGCCGAGCCTCATAAGCGCCACGACGCCCGTCACTACGTTTCGACGCTCCACTAGTGAGAATTCAGACGCCGCGGAATGGACGTCTATATAAAGATTAACAAATGAAAGAACGTCAAAGTTCTTTCTTATAGGCATCTCCGTGTACGTATCATTCCTTGAAACAAGGGATGCGTCTATGTAAGCAAGCATTAAGGTACGTTGATAAGTATATGTTCTTCAGATCCATCCGTCTAACGATAACGTCATAACGCCAACGTCTAACGATGCCTGGAGGGTGTCGCGAACATTTCGCCACCCCATATAAAACCTTCAATTAGAATTTGTCACGTAGACGTGATTTTCCACACGCATGCGGCCTGCCGCTTCTCGGGGTGGTTCCTCGTAAGCGGCCCGTGCGGACTCGCGCCACTATACTGGCTAGAAGGGGGGTTCTGCAACAATACTATAAGGGGCTGCAAGTAATAATGGCCCGAGGCATCGATCATGCGACGTATGCGTTCCCGCACGTGGTATAACGTATTCCAAAAATATTTCCTCCACCCTGTATACTCGATCTGGTATTATCAGACCATAATCAAGCCGTACCCCGGACAGCTATATGGTATCGAAAATACGTGGACCATGTGAAAGTGAAGGACTTTTTTTTTAATTTTCCCAATGGACTAGCGCACCTCCATACGCTGTACAAGGAACCATCAGTCGCGTGGCACCCTTCCTGTCGAATGTAACTTTGCACGGAAACTGTACGCGGGCGTGAAACGGGGTAGCTAGGTTGGTATATGTGCCGGAGGGTGCGTCTCGAACACATGACGCCTGATTCATATACAGACTGCCACGAAATCAATTTGTAATCTTGACTCGAATTAAGGACGAGGGACACGTGCTTATCGCTAGCTGATATTTTCTAGCAGGAGATGAAGGGGAGGATGCTTGGACTATACTGTGTACAGACCATACCCATGATACTTTGGTAACGATTGAAACTGTTCATGAAAACGTGATCAGAGGGTTCATCATCGCAGCTGCGTTAGAATCTTCGCAGTTGGAGCCGGACGGCTGAGGATTCTCAGGAAACTCTCGTATAACCAAGTAATCGACGTAGACAATGTAATTCGGAACGGCTCATCAAACCAAGATGGGGCGGAACCAGATTCATCCGTACTATTACCTCATTAATGTCCTGGGCTTCCTTCTCGGACGATATGCTAACCCCTTAAGTCCTTCATCCCTACTGGCTGGTCTTCTCACCCTTAACTGAGACATAGCCAGGCATTGACTTCATGCCCTCCCCCCATAGTGTTACCATCCTCCTTAACTAAGGTCACCCAGCAATTTCCGGTAGCCATCTTGGCCGTCCCAAATGTATTTCCCAGCGCTGGGCCCGTGCGAATTCGTAAGGGCATAATCGACCCGGAGGGAGAGATTTCAAGGGATAAGGATGCTTTGAAGGGTCCGTCGAATTACAGGCTGGTCGACGCTCTCGAGGTCCGTGACGCTGACGCTTGACGTCGCGACGTCGTGTGCGTCGTCAAATCAAGTCTAAAGAGCTACGCATCTATATACATATATATAGAGAGGAATCCTTCGGAAACTTCCTCAGAACGGCTTCCTAGCGAAGACAAGGGCATCCGAGTGTTAATTCCATTTTAACCCCCCTAACCCAACTCGAAGTTACCCTCTAAGACCAGTGCATATTTCATGTCCCTCGAAACTCAGAATGCTCCAAGTCCAAAGACTCAAGGCGATCTATAATTCAAGACTACTCCGACTATCGATTGGCAAGCGGCTTTAACGAACCTGAAAATTACTGCAGGCGATATCTGCCGATACTACACAACACCCCCATAGAAATTCCCACACTATCAATTCCCCTAGTTACGTAAACGTTCTCGGATGAATTCCTACGTGAAACTATACCGACATCGTTTAACCCATTCTCGTCTGTACTAGACGTATATTCCTTTGCGTTATATCCGGTTACCTGTCGCTCACGTTATGGTATTGTAACAAAACCCCATAAATATTTGCGCACGATCGGAATCCGAATTACCGATTTCTCTTATGGGGGATCCTCGTCAATAACGATAATAAGGGATGCTGCGCGCCTCTCATGGCTGACAATTCCCCTTATACCTTATGGTACCCCATAGATAAACGCTTGTGTGTGCAAACATAACCAGAGGGGTCCACTGTATGGGGTACACGATGGGCTTCCCCTATAGTTCTCTTCTTTCCACCCTGCACTTTCTCTCCCTCCTATTCTGCCCTGCTCACCCTCTCTCACTGTACCAGATCACAAAAAATCATTCCCATGACATACCTCAGTGAACTCTTTGTGGGGATGACGTGTTAATCGTATAGGTCGCGCCAGAAACGAGCCACGTCGCACTCGCCTCGATGAATTTTGCAAAAACCGAGCAGATGTGACTGCAAACGGCATTTCTATTTTTTTATGTCATTTTCAAAAAATTTTTTACCCCCACTCTCATTTGTCCCGAAAAGTTTGTTCAAAGTTGTACATTAGTCTTGTTTTTTTATCATCCATCGCCAAGTTTATCTTTGAAAATTTTTAATTTTATTTAACGTCGTCCCGTCCCCTTTCTATAAGATTTCTATAAGTATTTTTTTTAATCTTAAGAAACGGAGTCGATACTCTATGTTACATGCACTTAAGCCTAAGGCACGCGTTTTCATAGTCCATGGATTTTCTTATGTCGTACTGCTTTCAAAATCCGATTTACTAACGTTAAAAAGCGATCCACCCCCCTATGAGGAACTACTCTGATCTATTCTTCGTGGCGGAATGCGCAATCCGTTGCGCACACGCACTAAGCCTTTACGGTCGTTTCTAAGACGCTTCGTCGTCGCGACGAATGATGGGATTAACGTTCGGTGACAGTGCTACGAGGATAGAAGATTCTATTGGCACACGACTCGGTCAGTATACCTACCTCTATTCTTGTTCCTCAACCCTTTTACTACGGTCGGACCTATTTTATTGGTCATTCCGGTGAAATTCGTATTTCAACTGAAATCACAAAGGGTTAATGTTGAAATCAGACAAGGGATTAATATCATCTAGTTCTAAAGCGAAAAATGTCTAGTGTGATTTTTGTTAACTTTATTTACACGAATTCCTAGTATTTTTTTCGTAGATTTAACTTAATGTATTGTCCGAGATTACCTTTTTTAACCTAGGTATGTTCTATTCTTTGTGATTTTCATATAGAACAATCGACCTCTTTTCCACGGCTATAAAATTTCGCCATATAAACACTTTTGAAAAATGACCATGACAAAAAAATTCTCTAGAAAGCGATACCTTAGATTTACTCTAGGTATCTCCACTCTCGATCAAATCCATTGACACCATTCACGTCAAAGAATCCTCTGAAATAATCCAAAAACTACACAATCCCCTTTCTTCGAGAATCAGGGGATGAAAAAAAAGCCAAAAGACCCCAAGAAAAAAGTATATCCAGAAATACATCCAACACGAATAAGTCGTAAATCACAAGAGCCAACTAAAAAAATCTCAAAGTAACGCGTCCCGGTAAACGACCGGAAGGGGTTAAGGGTAGGTCTACTCGAGAATCCAGAATATAACCACCCTGGGCCATCTGTCGTATGAAGGGTGAACCAGTATAAAATAGTCACCTATGTTTACACACGAGCCTTATATCTAATACGCGATAGTAAGCTCGAAGTTAGCCCTAAGGGTAGTTTCCTTTCCACGAGGGAGTCCGAGTGGTACGAACCGGTACACACCCCGTCATTAGCCTCCCCCTAGGAATTCACTAGAATCGGCTAAGCGCTCATGAATTTCCCTAGATTCAGGGGATTGCAAGGTCTCACGACATTTCCTGGGCTAAGATCTAGACCACGATACGGACTTTTCGGATGAGCGGTCGCGGGGGACGAAGAATTCAAGAGTAAGCTGTCTAAAAAAAAAACAAGAGAAACTACCAGATCCTCACTGTGTCCTACCAACGTTTCGGGAAACGCTCCATTACCGAAATCGGCAAAGACGAAGGCGTGGAAGGACGTTGAGACGAGAAAAAGAGGATAAAGCAAAGGAGAAAGAAAAATAAGAAATAGAAGTATCTTCCACAGCATCGAATCGCAGCAATAGCAAGGAGCCAGTTCCTTTGTGAAATAGTTCAGCTGATTTAACGCGGACAGTGCGCCAATAGGGGAGTGATACCTGACAGATGTTTCGGGATTTCGAGTACTCTTAGTTCCGCGCCGCAAGACCAGCCACTAGGCGGGATACTTTGAAGTGCCTGTATCGGTTGTTAGCCTAGGTTGGCTACACAATCCCAAAACGAAAGAGAACTGTCGGATTTCGATTCCAGGCACGCTTTTCTTACGAGCGACGGCACGAGTGCGGATTTCGGTTCCCTACTCGTAAGACTGACCGAAGCGGATTAGTAACTGAGAATATTTTTCCTTATACCTATATGAGTGGATGCTGCGTGAAAATTTGACGTATTCATCCCAATGACCTAACACAGTGTATGGACCATTTGAATTTCAATATTACATTATCATTAATTGATAAATAAAAATGCCTCCGAGCTGTCGATGAAAATTATTGCGCATAAAATTATATATATTAAAACCAGTGTAGATATGATCATTAATAATACAGTATGATTCAAAATTCTACAATATCCATATTTTACAACAGGCTGCATTTTTTCCCTTCCCTCTGGTGTCCAATTAACCGTATCGTTTAACGAGTAGTTGAGGTGGAATAATGATCGCCCTGCCATTTCAATTTTCACGTTTTCCCGTTGTTCGCCGTATAATCAAAGAAGACAACCGGCGAGTGATTTTTGCGCGTTCTGCTCGACGACTTCTGCTCCGTTGATCGTAGAAAAGCTACGTATGATAACGAGGCTCTGCGCACGTGCAGTCGTAGGTATAGTCTGCGCGATAAAGAGAGCCGCGTACATAGCCATGGGTGCTGCGCTGCTGATTGGTGGTCGAATTAGTCGTAATTGTCAGTAACTGAAACAGAATTATCGATCCATCCCCTTGGTTCGAACCTCCCTGTTGTTGCCACAAATGTATCCGTAGACTCAGTATCGCCTACTGGTACAGAACGTTAAAAAAGTCGCACCCTCGCTAGTGCATACGTGCATATATCATTGTAGAGCAAGCATAAATTCAAAATATTAAAAAGCAAAAAAAAATAAAAGCAAAATATTCGATTCATTTTGAAAAAACTATATCATTGAAAGTTATCGCTTAAATACATATATTTCTTTGCCACTAGCATACCTATAACAACCATTCTAGCAAGGGATGATACACGAGTAAGTGTCTGCATCATTAAAATCAGATTATACGCGTACAAAAAAAAAATTCAAAAATATCTGCCAGAGTTCGGCGATACGTATCGAAACTTTATAATCACCCTGTACGAGAAGAGCAGGAGTAGCGTACAGGGGTTTTCAAGGGGGTGGCGTTGGGTGGTTCCATAGGTTGGAGAGGAGGAGGGGGGAGTTGGTAGGTCCAGCGGTCGGTACAGGGGGGTTGCAGAGTGACTGGGGGCGGTCGACGGACATATATACGTACTCGTGTTAGCAACCCCATTGATCTGGCGGTGGACGCGGCAAAAACGAGCTCGAATAGGGGTTGAAAATTTGCGGAGTGCCGAGCCACTGCCGCCAGTATGACGGTATAGAGCGTCCACATGTATACCTTCGTTTCCATGCATATATATACGTACATGGATGTACTCCGTATGTGGACTCGTATATATATATATATATCGAGTGGCAACGGTGCACACGGCCTACCCATCCGTCCTGTCGAGATTCGGTCGGTTTGTTGGCCCAGGGATATATGGATGGATTCTGCGTGCTTCCCACTATCTATTTCACTGGGTTAGCGTTACGTTGCGGCCGGTCAGGTTTCGGTTTAGCCCTCGAGATACCTTCTGCAAAGATTCACCTTTAATGGACTTCCCATAACTGTCTTGAATAGGATAGGTAGCTATAATAAAATGAAGCGTCAAAAAAGAAAGTCACTTGAAAATTGAACGTGATGTCACTCACTGTGGGTAGAGTCCCTCTAGTAAGAGTCCGACCAACGGTGGGGCTTGTTAGTGATTGGCTCCGCCATATTATGAGCTCTTTCCGGAATAGAATGTTGTCTGTGAATACGTATATGGGAGAGATTCGCATTGTGTAGTGTGGGTAGTGTTAAGCCCTGTACGGCGGGTTGCCTGTACATGGCGCGAGACTCGAGCGAGTCTCTTGATGGTAAAGATTGATAGTTTGAAAATCCGCGCGCAATGTCATGGTGGCGCCAAACAAGCCCTTAATATGGCGTCCCTTCCGGGTCTTGGCCGGACTCTTACTAGAGGGACTCTAACTGTGGGTATATGGATGATAAGAAATTTGAATGATAAAAAAAGGGAATTGCAGCCGTTGCAGCACGAAGAGGTACGCAGAGCTATGTAGATGTATATAGAGAAATAAATGACGCGACCAAGAGTTACGCCATAGTGAAATCGTACGGGGAAACTTTTCGGTGGTCGTATAGAAAAATCCACAAAATAACCGAGCTGGGGGACATTAGCGATGCTCTTTTAACCCTTCGCCATTCAACTTTGTGCTCGCGATGCGTGTAAATTTTCCAGTAGTGGTCGCTCACTGTCCTCTTTGACCCGTACACCCTTTCTCTGCCACCCAGTCACCCTTTCCCGCTCACTCAGTCAGTCATACGTTCTCTCATTTGCTTTTCTCTCTCTCTCTCCCCTCCCTTCCTCTCTACGATTTCTCTCTCTCTCTCGCACTCACTCTGGTAACATTTTTCGTTGAGTGGCACTGTGCCGCCGCGAACTCTCCTCTCCCCAGTTCCTGAACCACCCCTACACCCACCCTCCCACACTCGGTGGTAATCCGACTGGCTAGCCACTCGCGCCAACAAATACCCTCGCGCCGTCACCCCCCAACCCAGAGCCAACCCCTTTCCACTCTGACCCCGCGGTACACTCTGGCGAACCACCCCCGACACCGAGGACACCACGAAATGCACCCCCCGTTCGTGCACACACACTACAGTGGTGTATACAGTCGACGAGCAGTGCATCGAGTCGCGGCCAACTTCTCGCCGGATATCGAGGCTCATCGGACTCCTTCGAGAACATTCGTCATATTCTTCTCGGAAATCGTCGGTACAGTCGAATCTGAGCTAACTTCAATATGTTTCCGGCAGAGCAAAACTACGTATATCTATTGCTACAGAGCGCCGTAGAACCAGGTGTTGTAGCTGGATAGACATAATTTTTTGTTAATCCTATCTACGATTAATTGATGTAATTATAGAAAATTCTAATATCAATTCACCAGTCTGTGTAGCGTGTTGATATCGTGGGGTGGTTTTTGGAATGTGCGTGAAGCAGGGACAGAATGAGGGTGTTTGCTCGGTCACCGACGATACTGCTATGAGGGAATGATGGACAGGGTGCGCATTTTCCTCCGTGTGTTTGACCACGGTACACAGGATGAACACGCACGCGTGTCCATGAGCTTGCGCTACCCTGGTGTGGCCAGTCGCTGTGCCGAAACGAGCTTCATGCCAGGAGGAACCTGTCACGCATCCATGACGGCAATTTCTCCTTCGTGTCAACCCCTATGCGGTATAGTCAACAGAAACAAAATTCTTCAATTAGTATTAACACTGAACACCAATTAACTGCTAAACTATTGAATATTTTATTGTGACAAAAAAGTAACCGTAATTATATTTGTTATTTTATAGAATTAAAAATGTTTTTTTTCAATTTATGTATCTGTACCCACATAGGCATGTATATGGATAAAACTGATAAGTTATAAAAAAAGGAATGATTGAATATCCTATAGAATTTCATGGTGGGATATTAAGGGTTGGAGGGGTCATCGCAAGGTATAGAAGGGTTGTAGTCGAGATCTCGCGGATACTCGTGTTGTTCGTATCGTTGAGGGGGTAGCACAGCGTTAAACAGTGGTAGTCAGGCCACTGACGGAATACATTTTCCGGGAGTTTATAAGGGTAATTGTACTGTGGGGGTAAGTTATAGGAATTTAAGGGTGTCGCCAGGCTCTCGATATTTGTGTAATATCTGTATACCGTACTGTATAGGAATTCTCACGGGCAGACAACAGTTGCTTCAATTCTAATGTTATGTAAGAAAGGAAGGCAGGAAGGACTGCTGTAAATGGTAGGTAACGTGTGCGCTCGTCCAACCGGTTAACCGGCAATTAGCCGATCTCGCTCGTAAATATAAATTAGCCCCAAAACGAGTATGCAGCTTGGTGGCCTAGCGAGAAAGACAGGGAAAGAGAGTGACGGAGAGAAAAGGAACATGGTAAATTATGAATAAAAGCAGGTGAGCGGATGCCGCAGTCTGCAACCTGGGGAAAATGTCGACGATCAAGCTGCGTTGGAGGTGCGGCAGGATCTCGTCGTTTACACGGTTAACGCTTAGCATAAATAATACTGCCTCAAAGTTCAAAACGTGCACCATTGGGACAAATTTACGTTCACCTAGAAAGGCCGAAGAATAATTTTTAAAAATTCTTTTTAGTAAAAACACGTAAAACTGTATCTGCATTACTTTTTACTTTCACTCTTTTTCCACCCTGTTTGTCTTATTGGCTTCCCATCGCGATCGGACGTCGGGACGCTGCTAGAGGTGTTGGCGCTGACTGGACTGATTCCAGGAGCGATACCGAGCCACCGGATATCCGGTTGCTGACCCAAGGACATTGCTGAACGTTGCAACTCTCCCCATGAAAAAGCTCTCGTGTCCAGCATCTTTTCTTCCAAGAATTCCTGATGCTACCCCATCCATCCTCCTCGTTCCGTGAAAATCTCAATTATAATCCAAAAGAAATATTCATATAATAACCACACGATAAATACTGTCTACGTAACTCATCAAAAACTAAAGATACTTTTTGGACCTTCCATACCTGACCATACCTGCCTACCTTATGTCGCAGCTCAGGAAACTTGGGCTTCGTTACGTAGCTAATAATTCGTATCCCAAGCCGACACGGGTTGCATACGCCAGCTGCGTGGCCACGATTCGGTTCTTAATTAGCGAGAGCACTAACCACCGGTAACGGCTTTGGTGGATGCAGGTGAGGCAGGTCAATCACTGGTTAGTCCGACTGCCTGACTAACTGACTAAACTGACTAGCTATGTGGTACAGCATGACTGAAACCGGCTTACTGGCTGGCTATTAAAACGTGGGCGTACGTCGTTCTTCGCCATGAACCGCGTAGCTAGACTAGAGTGTAGATCGATGCCCGTGGCTTGTATACCACCTGTGAAAAATCGCCTCACGTTCAGCTGGTAACGGCGCTTTATCGAACTCTCATTACCCCGCAGAGTTCGGGTAGTGTGGTGTTTTTCCAGGCGAGTGCGGTTCGAGTCAGGAGGGTCGGAGCCCGAGTTCAGGCCGTTTATAAGCAGTCAGGCGTCCAGGCGTATAATGTATATATATGTGTATATAGACCATACGTAGCCTCGTAGGCAAAGTGGTTACTGTACAGTTCGTAGAGAGAACGAGATATTTTCTCGCCACTGAACGTTTCCACAGCTAGTACCAACGCCACCCTCCAACCCCTTTCCCAACCGGTGAACCAACCTCCCACTCTGTGTGTTCTACCGACACGGCACTACTACAATAGTGCTGCTAGTACTGTTACTACTACTAGTACTACTAGCTACTACTACTCCTTTCGCATCTCCTCCCTAAAGCCCGACCGCTCGACGCAATAATAAACAACCGCCGGTCGCTATGGCGACGCGTCCATCGCACGCGAACAAAACAGTGGTCCGCTCGTATAGTTGCTGCTTCTGCGGGGACAGGTTCTGAGGGCGAGGGTGAACGAAGAGGAGGCGGTGATGGCGCTGCACTACAGGGGTGGATGGGATAGTCGTCCGATACTGACAAACTGCCCCGAACATGGCTAAACCATACTAAGCCACCACGGTGTACACAGTCCTAGGTTAAAGCGAGTGCGAGCGGGAGAAGTGCAGTTCAGTTTGGTTTATATTCTGTGTTATCTTGCAAATCCTATTTTCTATTGATATTTGTTATAAAGTGTTCGGTGAAATTGCTTACAGTAATTCTGCTGGAGCGTATCCAAAGCTTGGTTATGAAGAGACGTCAGAGTCCGAAAGAGAAACTGCACTGCTGTCGCCATCTGTGAGAGGAACCGCGAACGACAATGTACTGCTCGATCTACCGTGCTCTTCTTTTCGCCGGAACGAAACTATGATCATGATCATCGTACATGGAAAAATAATGAAATTGATGATACTATTTTGTACATTTTCCATGATTATTATAAACTACCATTTATTTAAATAATTTAAATTCTGTGTATCGGAAGTAATGAAATTTACGAATTTTCCGCTACGAAACAAATGTTTCAGAAAATATCGGTAAGACAGTAACATAACGGTACCAATATCGGTATCCTTACCGGACGTTGTTATCCAACAAAAATCCATTCGCAAACCCCTGAACCCTAGGCAACGTTAATAATTCCGAACTAACATGGTTATATAAATACCGGCGTTAATCCCACCTATATTCCGTCACTGTTCAGTACATCATTTTACCCAAAAATATTCAATAATCCATTATCGAGCAATCTATCCCAACATATACCGACTAACCAACTATTTCAACAATAATCAACGTAAAGTTAAGGTCAATCAAAATCCAGACTATCTATAGTTCAACATTTTCGCAATTAGTAACTATCAGTAGTTACATCCAATTCGTGTTCAGCCACAGTCACCATAAAACCAAATTTCGATTTTCTATCTTTAGCGACCAATTTTCTTCCGCAGCAACCACCACCTCGTCTTCACTCTGTCCACCAATCCCATCGACAGTTGTCCGACGCGAAGCGTCGTGGCGCAGAGCTCGATCTCCATCCGACATACGAGCTTTTCGCGTCTACTTTTAGCCACCAGTGGATTCCCTCTTTGGCTGGTTCCTATGGTATCCAATATATCCATCTTCGTCGTACACACAGAGTCTGGAGCCAACCCTCCCAAACCGCAGACCTCCCGTACCCTGCCCATCCTAAAGCTCCGAACACTGCCCCCTCGTCCCCCCTCACCGGTCTCACTCGTACCTCCCCCCCCCC